>NC_133201.1:28148797-28246297 GCF_958299795.1 Porites lutea | reverse complement strand
AAAAGTTTCAGCTATTCTGCCGTGGTAGTGAGAATTAGAATGCAAAAAAACTTATGTCCTATTTTATAGTAGTAATTGTACCTAAACAGTCTTTGTGTCAGCCATTATTTATGTATAGTAGGAAGTGTATTTTGTGTACTTGTAGTAGTATTTTATTGGTATAGATGTAGTAGTGCTTGTGCAAAAAATAAAGGGAAAAAAAAGACAAAAAAAAAGGAAGGGGATACAGTTCACTTACTGGCGCCCCAAAATTTATGTAGCAAAGATATTGAGCTATCAAAAGATACCCCATTTTTTGCGACCTTGGATGCCCCATTGGTGCTAGTGAAAGGGGGTGTGATCGACCGCGTGAATACAGAAATGATGAGCTGCCGATACGTTTTTTCAATTTCCGGAAGCAAATACCACATGCAGAACAGGACAATATCCCCCTGTGTAGATTTTGCTTCGCAAAATTTACTTTGCGTGATCTGCGTGGCTTATGTGACCCCTTTTTACCTTGCGTGACTAAAACTTGTCATTTGAAAGACGACTGTTGTCACAGTTCTCACATACAGTTCTCGGGCTAAAAAAACTTTTTTTACGCTGTTTTGACCGCCCATACAATCCAGTTATGTACTTGTAAGTACTTTTGTTCGAGTTGCCCCTGTAAATATTGGTTTTAGATAAGGAATTATACACGGACAACGATTTTGGCAACAGTTCTCACCTTAAACTAATAAAGAAATGAAACATTAACAATCTCCTTTTCAATGTTTAACCCGAGAATTGTTGTAATTCGCCAAACCCATGTGCTTTATACATTACTTGTACAACATTCAGTGGCAATGAAACATTTTATTACTGTTTTTATACAGCTGGATCATAGATCAAAATTCTTTAGCGCGATATTTCACATAATGTAGCCAAGAACTGTGTCCTTTAAAATGGAAAAAAGATTGATACCTTTGATCACAAAAAGAATTCTTACAGTTTTTGTATCTGTTTTATTTTTTCGCATTTAGCAATGGATCTCTTTATTGGCCTTTTTTGTTTGTTTATTTTTGTGTTTTGTGGCTGTTTTAGTTATTTCGTTTTTGTGAAGGCGCATTTGCGTCTTACAGTGGCAGGTGGAGGCTACCTCTGGCGCACGAAACAATGCCTTTCGGGGATAGCAACGTAAGGCAGAGGAGCTTGGGGCTACCTCTGGTGCACGTGACTGTGCCCTTCGGGATGGAAACGTGCGGTAGAGGAGCTAAACCTGGTGGAATGGCTTCTACAACCCTTTCTGGAACGATTCCAGCAGGTGGAAGAAGTTGCTGTTATCAATTCCGTTTAGGAATTGACACGAGGGTCTGTTTCAGAATTGATACCAGCCTTTCTTCATCCCACATTACCGTATTTACTCGATTTAATTATGCCGCCGCGGCTTCAGTAATCGAATAAATACGGTTTTTCACTTTTTTTCTTTATTTTCTCCAATTTTTCTGTGACTTTTGGATTCATGTGATGCTCTAATTTATTTATTTAATTAATTTTTTCTTTCTTTCTCTCTTTCCACTAACTAAATCAATGCTATTTCGTTCATTACCTTTCCTTTCTTGTGGTTAAACGCGCATGTGCTCTACTTCAGTTGTGCAAAGTGTCATCACTGACATTTTCCCGCACCCAGTGCGACCCTAATAGCTTGATGCTAAATTTTGCTTTCCGGTTGTGGTTTCGAAATTAATTTTGTGTTTTTTGTACTCCAAAAAAGTTGTTAACTTTTCCCAAGCGTAACCCAGCCATACTTGATTCTTGTTTACACCATTTCTGCATGTTGTTGTTTGAGAACAATGTATCAGTGTTTCCACAACAACACGATACTGTCACTTAATTTTTAAAATTGTCATCAGCATATTTAAGCTGTCTTAGTTTGCAAGAAAAAAATCTTTCTTTCACTGCACCTGAAAATTCATGACCTCTAGTTCCACTAAAGACGGTAGCAAACCACGTAAGTCAGATGCCCTTATTACTAAGATCCAGAGGTCATAGAACATTTCAAAGATGACAAGCAAATTAGGAGCTCCACAACAATATAGCTGTTCCAGAAAAGGCTGTATGAGGGCATCACATGTTATGAAACCTCCATGAACCATGAACAGTGTTATTTGGTACGAGGGTTGGAAGTAACAGCACCCAGGAGAAGAGAGACTTATGTTGGAAGAAGTAGGTAAAAACCCAAAAACAATGTACATTCCACTGAAAAAAACAATAACAGTTCACGGTAGGCAGATTAAGTTTACTGGAGGTACCGAGAGCATAGATCCTCCCTACTAAGAGGAAATGATGTCACATGGAAAACATCCATTTTCATGTTCAAACTGGGCAAGACAGGAGAGAGATTTGAAGAATACACTTCAGCACAAGTGCAGTGGAGTTCTGAAAGATACCAAGAACCGAATTGGTCTTAGTGGCTTTAACAAGCACTAGACCACAAAACATGAGCTGGAGGACGCCCTTGAAAAAGCAGAATATATATATCATCACAGATAAGCTCAAAAACAGTTACAACAAGGTCAAACTAGCCCTAAGAGGGATTGACGGCTGTTTGCTTGTCTCTTGTATTGATGGTGACAACCAAAAACTCGTGATTGACCTGGTTTGTTTAATTCAATCTAGTGTTGCAAATAAGAATCCGGTGCAAATACTTGTTTTGTGAAACCTTGTCACAAAACTTAGGAAGAACAGCAATCATCACTACAAATCATTGATCAAAGATTTGAGTGGACTATTTAAAAACGAACTGGGTCCAACAAATTACGCCCTTTTAGCAGAAGCTTTTGGATGAGCTCAGGCAACGACTACATCACACCATGGCTCTGAAATTCGTCTTGATCCTGGAATTAATTTTCAAACCCTTGAAATGCCTTTCAGTTTATTTTAAAAATCACCAGTTGACAAAGGAAGTGATGGAGCATGAGCACTCAGATATCTGACAAAGTAAAAATAAACACAGATGGGGAGCTCATGCTGGTTGGTGAAGGAAGGGATCTGAATGTTAAGTGTTGAACAATGTTTCCTTCAACAATGAGCATTTCTTACAATTTCAACAAACTGCAATGGGAAAGTGTATGGTACCCTCATTTGCAAACTTATTCATGGGCAAATCTGAACAGCCAATCGACAGCACCCCTTTCAACCCCTCATCTGGCGTAGATTCATAGACAGCATCTTCATGGTTCGGACACAAGGAGAGAAAAACCTAAAACCTTCATTGGATACTTAAATTCCATCCACTCTAACACAGAGTTTACCGAAGTTTAGTTTCAAGTTTATTTACTATACAAAAAAACTAATACAATCAAATCTGACTGACCCGCAGGTAGCTAAAACTAATCGAGGCAGGTCAGTCTCACAAGATTTAAAATATTATATTATGTCAAAAAACAAGAGATTAAAAAAGCAACAGTTTCTCATAAAAAAAGAGAGAAATGTATAAGTAATATAGTTCCACATAAACCAAAAAAGGCAAACTATATAAAGGACAAAAAAAGAAACAATAAAGATGGTAGGTACTTGCTATATAGAGAAAGGAGAGTTGTACCCATGAATATCCAGTTTCTTTGCATCAGTCACTTCCCTTCCTAGATGTACTGGTACACCTCAGCAACAACCAAATCCACACAGATCTACATACAAAACCCACAAACATCAGTACCTTCTCAAGTCTTCCTGTCACCATAACCACAAGAAGATAATTATCCCATTTCGCCTCCTTCTCAAAATACGCCACATATGTTCCACTGACACCTTCTTTGATCAACGTGCTCAGCTTTTACAAATTTGTTTTAATTGTTTTAATATGGTTGTAAGATTAAACATGATTAAAGTGAGTCAATTCAATGTCAACTGCCGTGGCAGCAGGCACAAGGCACGGGACTGCCCCTTAGCAAACATTCACTAGATGCGATGGAAGGCTGAAGAAACTTGCTAGGCCAAGAAGCAGAGACAGACTGTGACCGAATATCATTTTCACCAAAAGGTGACAAATGTTTCCTTCCATTGACCTATGCTCAGCTTTTACAAATTCGTTTCAATTGTTATTTGTTAAATGTTTGTAAGATTAAACATGATTAAAATGAGTCAATTCTAGGTCACTTCCGTTCAAGGCTGTAAGTGTATTTTACTCCTCTCCTTTCACCAATTCACCATGAATTTGCGATTGCACAAGCTGCCTTTACAATACACGTCCATGTATTTGTATACTGAACCTAATGAAGTACATGAAGAGATCATCCCATGAATTAAGAAGAACCTAATGCACAGATTACTTACATAGCTGTGTGAACTTGGGTTTCCCTTCAGCGATTTTTTTATATATGCTTTATCCTTTAATAATGTTGCATTTTCCCTGCGAATACATTTGCTGGACAGTGAAAGAATGACAAGAGTACTTGAGTTATCAAGCAAATTGCACGGCCCAGCTGTTCACAGGGCAAAAAGAGTATCTTCCCCAGCTTTTACCATGGACAGGGTTAAACTATTAGCCCTTGGTAGGAAATTAAAAACAGGTATCAGGTGATAAGGGAGAAAACTCGGCCATTTTCAGGGCGTTGTTAACTTCAGTTTATTCATATAGTCACAATGACAAGCAGGTTGCAAAACCCAGGACTATGGGCTGACAAGTTAAAAGCAACCTCTACCACAAGTACCAAAACACAGTGAGAAGAACAAAGCAACCTAGAAAATTTAAAAACGACAGCAAGTGAAGTACCTACCATACCTACAACAACCACAGCAAAGATAAAGAAAACAGAAGAATCCATTAAATTACTGAGAAACATTTTGCAAAGGAACACTTGTCCGAAGCCTCTCGAATACTCTATGTGGTCGATGTACCGGCATTAAAATGGACATTAATTCAGACATTAAGGGCATTAAACAAAAAGCAGAAGGAGGTAAAAGCTATTTTTTAAGTCAGAGTCTGCAGTTTTCCCACATATGAAAATTTGGCATACTAAAAAAACAAGAAACGGAAGCAAGTTTGGTTGGCTGATTCAACAAATGTCAATCAATCAAAACAGTGCGCCGCAGACATTTCATAGAAGGTTTGTATCAGGCTCTCTTTTCGTTTCGCCTTGCCTGCCGGAATGTTATTTACAAAGCGAAACGAAAATTGAGTCTGATCTCACGTTACGAGCAGTTGGAGGAACATGCCAGTGGTTAAGCCATTTTTATAATATTTTGCTAAAGGATCTGACACTCCTTCATGTCAAGATTACAAGGGGTATGAATTTGTTGAGTGTTTGTTGGAGGAAACTCAAATTATCGACTTACTTGCACTCTGTAAGTCACAACCACATAGTGCCTTCTCAGTACATGCTTGCAACTCGTCTGAGTTCTTGGTACTGCAGGCAGTTCTGGATTCTATTCTATAACATGAAGAATGATAAGTAGAAGTTTCTTTTCGAAAACAGCATCCATTCAGAGGAAACTTTACTACCTTGTCAGTGCGATACCTTTTGTTTCATTGAATTTCCACTCCTTGACAAATCGTTGTTCTCATACAATATTAAATAAATAAACAACCTGAAAACCTTTACTTAAACTATGAGGGCGCATTAGTGGTAACCGTGGTAAAGCAATGTACACCATTATAATAATGCAGGAAATATCAATAAAAGCCTTTTCCATATGTGCCGTCACAAAATGTCGGTTTACTAGTAAACAACAATCTCTAATAATTAAAGTAAAGAAAAATATGATCAAACTCCTGTTTTGGGACCGCTCACCAGTGCTGATTCAGTATTTACAAGATCCCAACTGGGCCACTCCCTAGGGGAGAAAATAGAGCTGGGAAGAAAGTGGAGGATTAAACAGCCAACTTGGAAGTACGTTCCTTTAAAGCCAACAATCTTTTCGAATGGGACCAAACACCAGTCATTGGGAAGGTCACTGGTATATATGATGACCATGTTACAATACACCACTGGAAAGGAATTTATGAGTCTAGCTGGAAGCCCGTCTATTTTAGAACCAATTGAAAAAACAGTGTAGACACAAGATCTGCCTAAGGAAGTCATTTTGCTTTCCAGCTACACGTTAGCATGAGATGAGTACCTCTGCAACTTGTCTCAAAGACGTCTACAGCAGAATTGATGCCGAAAAAACTCTCTATAGTTGTGTTTTTGTATTTAATTAGGTATCAACTCCCAATGGTGCTGTAATGTTGCATGTTGATTATTAAAAGTAAGATTTCTGTTCAAATTTCACTATTAAAGCGCAATACTTGTCAGGTGAACGAAAAAGTGAACTCATGTAAACAGCCTCTGGCATTAATGTCAAAAAACTTATAGTGCACAGAGAACATTCAATTTGAGCTTCGCGCTGACTAACAACGCTCAAAGGCGAGAAAAATGGGTTCTGGCGATCGTTTTGCTTACACTTGCATTGACAAGATGGCCATTACGTGTTATGCATTTCCTTGTCTTTCCTTGTTTCTCAGAGAGAGAAACTTCGGCACTGCAAGCAGCTTCAAAAAGTAGCAATCTTAGAAGGGTTTATTTAACCTATTGGCTGATAACTGTACTAACATCACTTTTAATTCAAGCAGATCTAATGCTTACGGGACGACTGTTCCAATTAACGCCATGGTGCTGCAGCCATGAAGGATCGATTCCCCATGGTAATTTTTGGGAAACGCTTTGGGGTGCTCAGAAGAATTCCCTTACTCGAAATCCCTCTGGAAAAAAACATTGTGAGTGGGGGCACCTTGAAACAGCTCAGGCTAAAGAAAAATACCAAAATAACACGCCCAAAAACATTTCTTTCAAATTCTAATGAAAAGGGCCAATATTTTACTTTCTTTTCGTTTGTTGATAAGCCTACCAAAAAGAAAGAAGGAAAATCAACAAGGAGGGTAAGTGAATAATTTGAAGGAAGAAGACCAGAATTTGTTGCTCATTGCACGAACTGTTTTGTCAAATCTGAGAGGTTTAAAGTGTGCCAAATCACCTCATGGCCCACGTGGTATTAGTCTTTTCTGATTGGCTCATTGTGCATACCAAGCACTTTCTGGAAAGTGGTGTTTGGTGATGTTATAGGTTGTTTACCGCAATCTTGGATATTTTCCAAAGGAGATAGCTTAGCACACTGTACTCCGGTAATTGATGCCTCCTATCTTATCACTATGCAGTATGCTGCGAAGTACTATTACCATAACCCCCTCTCAAAATATTACCTACAGGAGCCTCAAGTACATAGTCTTTTCTATTTTTCGCGAAGACATCAAGAACTTTAATTTATTAGATAATGACATTGCATCAATAGGTGACCTGGTTGAAACACAACAGGAAATTAGCCTCGCTACTTGATAATCATGCTCCTGTAAGAAATAAGGTAGTAACCTTGTGCCAAAGTCTCCTTGGTTCACCCCGAGATCAAGGAACAGAATGCAAAACGGAGAAGACTAGAAAGCCTACATATATCCTTATACAGAAATTGAAAACTGTTATGAGTTCCTCCTTCACCATTTCATTGGCCATGTAATCTTGCTGAAGAGAATGAATACTGACGTCATGAGATCTCCCTACCCTGCAGGCGAGATCATGGAATGACTCTTTCTGCCTTCTATCATTCCATTACATCTGTTTGGCTAAGATTATTTTGTTTGAGTTTTGCTGTGAGTTGATCTGCCTCTTCCCCTGAGGAGAGTAATAATAATAAAAACTGCAATGTATGTGCAGATTTAATGTTCTGGGTATAATGCTAATTGTTTTTGGATGTTCTTGTTGCTGTCGTTGTCACTCCCTTATTTTAGCTGCTCAAATGCACCTTTAACACTTGAAAACTGCCCGTAGCTACCAGAGTCTGGTCCGTGGCTAGCTGCACCACCACTTCTTTTACCCAGGTGCAATTTTCCAAAGAGGCCGTGACCATTGCATTTTCCCTAGCTTTGATTGATCTGATTGATACGTATTTGTAAATACTCTGTTGTACCCACTGGAAGTTCTTCAACTTAATACAAGAGTTGGCCACGAAGGATAAATTTCTGACTGAAAAAATTGTGAAAGGACTATCTTTATAGATGTACAAGTAATATACACATGCAAATATGCAGCGTGTTTAAATTGTATTTTTAGAATATATATAAATATATATATGTGACCCTTCACGCGAAAAGGGGGCTTATGGATTTCACCGAAAACCGGGAAATTTTTTCACGGTCACGGTGCGTGAATTGGACTTTTCACGGCGTGAATTCAAAATTTCACGCCGTGTTCACTCTCTGGTGAAAAAATTTCACTGTCGGCGTGAAACTAGCATGCCGTGAAAGATAGAGTGAAAACTTTCACGCCGTGAATATAGGAGTGAAAATTTTCACGCCGTGAAATCGATTGGGGTGATGAAAGAAACTTCACGCTATGAAATCTTACCTGCGTTTTTTCCGCGTCTTAAGGGCCTCTTCATATGAGCCCGGTTGACCGGGCTGGCTCGGTTACCGGGATGAATTTTGCCTTGGGTTCATATGAGAAATATCAGCCCGGTTTCCGAGATGAGAAAAGGCCAAAGATCTTGGGGACGAGTTCTGGCGCCAAATTCGGGAAACAAAACAAACATAGCGAAACACAAAAATGTTAACTTTCGGGCCTATCTTAGCATCGGTAACTCTTAAAGCTGTATCACTACAGTTAAATAGGATGCTTATGATGTGGAAAATACAGCAGGCAATGCAAGACTATGCCGTCCGGACCGCCAGAATGCTTTGAAAGAAACCATTTGTGCAGAGGAGCGTTGCGTGACGACACAAAAAACGGCGGTGTAGCAGACTATTTTGGTACCACGCAGTCTGACATTAATTAAGTTGATAGCGTATACACAGACATTTTTTTCTGTATCTTCGTTATTTGCTTGTAAAAGAGAGCTAAATCAGATATCTTATAGGGATAAAAACTTACAAGCTCCGTTTAAAAAGATTACATTTTGGTAAAAATACTCGAAAAATACACTGACTTATTTATACCCGATAAAACATAAATATTTGCAAATTCGTGACTCAATAAGTCGTGATTTCGTTTTTCTTTCGTAACTTGAACTACTCAGTTCACACTTCCCCTGCATGAGTTGTTTAGACAAACTTTTCGTGACAAATTTAACACTGCATAATTTCAAAAAACTAATGATTAGTTTTTGAAATTATTATTTCATTTTTGTCATCAACGAAACGAAACACGACGGAAATAATTTATAACGTTGCGTGTTCCTAGAAAGAAGCGCAATAAACCAATTATTACAAATATCAAAAGTCTGACATTTGATACAGATAAGTGCATCGATTTCATGCAGAATATCACTTAAATAGAAATTCTGGTTATTGCTTCCTTTTTTTCTTTTTACTGTTTAGTTTAGTGTCGCGTTTTCTCCAACTTTTTATTGTCAAATTGCTGGTTGCGTGTTTTTGTAAGCTGATAACATTCACATTAGCCGAAGACTACAGAGTCGTTAATTTTTTTCTCTCAAGGATTATATTTCATGGCGTGAACTTTTCACGGTGTGAAATGTTTCACGGCGGCTATGACCATTTTCACGGCGTGAAAAATTTTCACTCTGGCAATGACTTTTTCACGGCGTGAAACATTTCACTCTGGCCGTGACTTTTTTCACGCCGTGTTCACGGCGTGAAGGAGAAATTTCACTCACATTCCAATAATATTTTTCCATTTCACGCCTTGGAGCGTGAAAATAGCTCCAGCGTGAAATTTAGATAAGCCACCTTTTCGCGTGAAGGGTCACATATATATATATATCATTTGGGAGTTGAGCGCTCTCTGAAATACATTCAACTCAAGTTGAAGAGTTTATATAAATGAAAACCCTCATTAAAATCTGACCATCAGGAATTGTGCTTTTGGCAAGGCTTCTTTTAGAATGAAGCTCAAAAAACTTTGTGATATGTGATGTGGTTATACAATGCAAAGTCAACGCAGCCCTCAGGTACATTACCTCAGGCAAAGTCACGATATTGCTGCTCTCTTCAACAGGTTTGTCAGTAACAATTTTGTTAGCCAGCAGCGGAAGATGTAAAATTCCGGGAACTTTGCTAGTAATATCCAGAGGGGCTTACTCACTCTCTTTCCATTTCATCTAAAAACAATTATTACGTTCTTCGAACACAAAGATACATATTTCTTTACACATTACAAAAACAATAGTCGTTTATCGTCCTCTTGATACTTGGTTACTGTTAGCTACTTTACATACTTCACTTTCTTTGCATACAATAACTACCAATTCTGAGCACTCTATAGGAGTTAGGCCCTGTTTCTTCATAGCAGGTCCCCAGCTGAGTTTTTGTTTCTCAAAAATAATGTGCCCATGCCGGTTACATTTCGCACATCCTCGGGAATGACCATTCATCTTTTGTTTCACTACCCTTCGCTGCATTCAGGCAAATATAAATGAGCAAATACTTATAGTTGTTCTGGAAGTCAAAGTCTTGCTAAAAGAATTGGGTCGCTTTGAGAAAGCAGTCACAGGACCACTGACAGGGTATAGGTAGTAATACTTCCCTCTCACATCATTGCCAGAGACTTCCTCTCTGTGAACTTTATATATATCTGATAGAAGGTTTTCTTTCAAAGTTTGTGGGTAGCCTCTGTCAACCATAGTTTCTGAGGAGCTTGTTCGTAGGATTCTCAAGGCTTCTCCTTTGACAAATCCATTTTAACACTACGCGGTTGACAAGAGGTGAAATGTGTGCCCCAAACTGTATACGTTTGATCCCGCCAAAGTAAATGAATAAACAAACCCACCTAAAACAACTGTTAATCATCGTGGTAGCTCGTGTCCTCAAATTTTCTCTTCACGACCTAAAAATATCAGCTGTTCATAGTTTACTGCGCAGTCTACATTCTATTATGCATTGAATCATTACATCACGCAATCAATCATTGGGCATTACTGTGTCTCCAGGAATGAGGTATATGGCCACTCACATTAACTTCTATCCTTTAAGTTTGTATTGCGCTCTGCATTCTTTATGCATTTAGCACTCCTATTATAAGTGTACATAAGTGAATGTGTACATTTTTTTGTTCATTTTAAATTATAGAAGGTGTATAATCGAGAGAAAAGTCACTTCCTTGCTTTTCCACGTACCCACTTTTACTCTTTGCTTACTCGTTGTCAGATCTACCTCTCCCTGTAGGCAAGATCATGAAAGGACAAATGTGTGTGTGTGTCTGTGTCTATGTTAAATCCCCTGAAGAAGAATGGCTTGTCCGTCCGAAATATCGGGAAACTTCAAGTTGCTTTTCTCTTTGCTGTTTTGTTATTTATGTCTATATATTTGTGTGTTCCATCACTGGCATTAAGTGGCTTTGGTTTTGTGAAGGTTTACATGGATTTGCCACTAAGAATCAACAAACCCAAACAAAAAGAGGGTATATTACATTGTTACAGACTGGAGATCACTTGTAATGATTCACGCAATAGCACTAGACCTAGTAAATAACAGGAAAAGTAAAAATGATCATGATCATGACAGTAACAATAATAATAATGATAAGAAGAAGAAGAAGAAGAAAAACAAGTAGAAGAAGAAGAAGAAGAAGAAGAAGAAGAAAAGGAAAAAGAAAGAGCTAATACCTGGTGTGAAGAGAAGCCGGAGAGAGTGGTGGAAAGTGAAAACTTCAAGATACTGAGGGATTTCACAGTCCAGTGTGATCGGAAAATTGAGGCAAGAAGACAAGAAGGAGAGAGAGGTTGTCATAACTGATGTTGCCACCCCAGGTGATGACAGGGTGAAAGATAAGGAACTTGAGAAGTGAGAGGAATACCAACTATTGAGAGATGAAATTGCAAAAGTCTGGCGCATGCAAAAAGTCATTGTAGTGCCTGTTGTTATTGGGGCTCTTGGAGCCATATCAGTCCACTTTAAGGATTACAATAAATACAAAACTAAGAGGCTATTTACAATGACTATGAATAGAATCACAGACAAAAACTATGCTATTACAATTGGTTATAAGAAAAGTAATTTGCAGAAAATCTATAAAAGAATCTAAATATAAATGAATTGTACTAACATCACGTTCGGTGCAAGCAGATCTAATGCTTACGGGAAGACTGTTCCAAGACCGTTCAAGGAAGACTGTTCCAATTAACGCCGTGGCGCTGCAGCCATGAAGGATCGATCCCCCACGGTAACTTTTGTGAAACGCTGTGGGGTGCTCAGAAGAATTCCCTTACCTGAAATCTAATGAAAAGGGCCAATATTTTACTTCTTTTCGTTTGTTGATAATCCTACCACAAAGAAAGTGGCAAGATCAACAAGGAGGGTATGCGAACAATTTGAAGGAAGAACCTCTGCCATTGTCATGTTCAAGAACACCCCCTATGAGCTTTCTTTAATTGACCCTCTGCCTTTATTAAAAATTCACAGGTACATCTTACACACCAGCCACAAAAGGTAACGTTGAAATTACGTTATTGTATCTACAACATTAATAAGAAAGGAAAATGCCTAGAAGACATCTGCTTTGCAACAGGTTTGGAAGTGCTACATAATCTAAATTTAAACAATCAACACCAATCTACCATGTACATATGGCTTTAATTAGCATGCTGCTGTGTTAAGAATAAATCGCCGCTAGATGTTCATATCTTGTACGGATTTGAAATCATTGTAATGTACCTTGGGTCCATTTTCATGATCCTTAAATATTTCACTAATGTTTTCATCGATCGAGCAGTTACAAGACTAAATTCACTTATTTACTACCAGTGTTTAAAGACAGAGCTGATCTTCGCATTAGCTCACCTGCTCACCAAACTTGGGGAAGAATCTGACCGCTCATTCTCGCAAAGCAGCACCATTATATGGGCCAGTGGTTCAATCTCTGCTCTTGCTGAAATCTCTCAGATAAAAATAAGCATATTCTAACATCAACAAGTCACACCAAGAAAAAGAAATAATTAATAACAAAAACGAACAACGTTAAAAAAAACAATTAAAAGAGGGGGGTTAAGAGCAAAATCAATGTCTTGATACAAATTATAAGATGTAAAATCAATTCTATAACAACTTTATGCAACGTGTGATTCAATAACATATAGGGCACCCCAGCTAGAATGGGAGACCAAAGTGCTCCCTGAAAGTTCTATTTGGGCGACCATCTAGATCTTTTAGGCCTGGGCACCCAAGCTAAAATGCTTGGGAGCCTGAAGGGCTCCCTGAAATTTCCCTAGGGCACAGCCTTGCAGCCCTGTAGTTATTGGAACTATGATACATTACATGCTGTTGTTGAATGTGGAAGTGCATTTTTTGAGGACATTAAAAAAAGGGAATGGAAATTTTAGTGAACTACCCTTACTTTTAGCATACATGGTGATAATATTGATGTAAGTTTCGTTTTGAGTAGCAAAGGAACCCACGTGTGTAACTCATCCTCCAGTGTATTAGTCCCTAACAGAACTTCTCCATCTCTCCTGCACACATTTGTTGATGATACACTACTCAACTTTCCACTGCCATTCAACATACCAGTAATTCTTACTTACACCAGCACATTACGCATACAAGCATTCGTGCGTCTTCTTGTTCTCAATAGATTGGCCAGAAAGGAACATTTTCGATATTTTGAAGGAAACATGGTAAGCTTATAGCTGTTTCAAATATGTAAAAAAAGGCAAAATATCCGAGTTTCCAGTATTTCTATCAGGAATAGAGACGATATGTGTTAATTTCATTTCTGTTTTAGTGTAGGTGTTCCATGAAATTTTCATGAAGGCCACTTCTTGTTATAATATTGTAATTTTCACGCCCTGTGTTTAATTTCATTTGCACATGCTGCTAGACTCATTATATATTCAGTTTCATTTGTACCTTCGAGGCACTTGATAGAGATTAAAATGTCTGTTCAGTAACCGCTTGAACGTGTGGCTCACTGTGTTATCACACTTCTCATTTTTCCATCTAAACTATCTATGGGACATTATAATTTATTTTCTGGTACTTAAGAACAATATGATACATAATTTCCTGGAGAGAAGATCCTTTGATTTGCTAATACTGACAATATCCAAATTTTGCTAAATTCTTTCAACAACAAAAGCTTTTTTAGTTCTATTTGTTCTGTTAGGTAGGTTAGTCCAAAAAGATATATAATATATTAACACAGACAGAAAAAAACACCAAGTAATCGCAACGTACCAATTTTTTTCAGAGTTGCCGGGCCTCAAGAATGGCAACAATTTGAAAAACATGTCTCTACATATTAAACCCCTTATCTATTTAATCAGCTTATCATGATGTATTGTGTCCAAAGTTGCACATAAATCAAAAAATACGAGTAAGGTGACATGTTGCTCATTCATGGACATCAAAATATCATTCTTAACATAAAGCGCCGTCTCCATACTTTGTTGCTGTTTATGTGCTAATTGAAGATGAGAATGTAAATTGTTGACAGTCAGATGCCACATAAACTGCTCAGCCCTGAGCCCTCTCTGACAATTTAGAAATATAACAGAGGTTACTGACTGAACAGAAACTTTTGAACGGAATGCCCAAACCAGGCTTCTTGTAAATCAACGCGAAATGTAATAAATGCATGTGGACAAGCATTTCTGTTGATTCTCGAGACAAATACTTGCGAATGCGTTCGATATTATGCAAATGGTAAAAGGGAACACCACATAACTTGCTAATATGAGTTGACATAGTGAGCTTCTCATCAAACCAAGAAGCCTAGATTTCTAGCTACTTTTACAGGACAAATATCAGTCGACCCAACCCTAATGCAATTGATGTTAACCTTTGCCAGTTGCTGCCTAGTTATCGATGTTAAGACAAAAACAAGCCAATAAAAACTTTTTTTTTAAATTTTGTCAATCAATCTTTTTTGATAACGAATAGTATGCTTTTCACGTGACTTTGAAAGACAAAGTGCATGGTTGACTTTCGAACTCTCTGGAAAATAGGTCTACTTCTCCTTTGGTCTGTTTGGTGAGCTTACAAGTAGAAAGATGTGTAAGTTAAACATTAAATCAATTATATTGACTTTAAGCTATTTTTTACATAATTAGTTGCAATTTATAATGGTTAAGGTGATAAATCAGTAAGTGTAAAAAGTCGGTTGCAAATTTTACATTGTGCAGTTCATGGAATTGAAGTCGTTATGCTTTAATAGCAAGCAAACATTTCATATTGTTTTAAATTGTGAATATTGAAACAGCTGTTTTTACTTGAAGTAGTATTTTCTTCAACTTTTTAACGAATGCTGTTCCTACAGCATTCAGAACAGCATTCTTTAAAAAGTAGGCATTAATTTTACCCGTGTCCTTCAGTTAGGAAGTGGTGAGAGTTTGTTATTGGAGAAAATGGCTGAAATTCAGGCTGTTGTTGCATATGAAGGAGAAAATTTGCCACTTATTTACACATGTTTGTTTCTTCCATTGTTATTTATTACCGTTCGATGCAGCGGTGAGCTCGACAAGCAACCTGTGGGAAGGACTGCAACATGTCTGTTCAGGATTTTTGTGCTGTGAATATTTTAGTTGTTTTGGAATAAAAAACACGACATTTCTCTTCCCTTCTCTCTTTACTCGTTTTTTGGTTATTTGCTGTTTCATTGTGGGATCTATTTTTTAACTCAAGAGCCTAGAATACGTGAGAGAATTGTCATAGAGGAACCAATGGATGGTATTATGTGGATTTAATGTGAGTTAAATAAACATCAGTTAATGTAGGCAACAGTTAATCCATGTAATACATATATCGTAAAGTAATTTTCCTTGCTTTGTATAAACAAATTGCTGCACTTGAAATGTGTAGAATAATACTATTAAAAAGTTTGATTTCTGCACACTTCAATAGAGAGATTAAGATTCAGATGGCAATGGAAAGGATCCAAAGCTATCAACAGGGTTCGTACTCTTTTGAGCCCTTAAAATTCCATGACTTTCCATGACTATTTCCATGACCTTTTCAAGTTTTCCATGACCTTAGGTTAAGCTGTCGCTTTCGAAAATTTCTCAAACTTTCCTTGTTTTTACCTAAAGCAGTTCAACAGACACAAGCTCTGGTATCCTCAGTCCACCAAAATGTCTTCCGTTTGCCTGATTGATTTGTTGTCTTGATCTTACGTTGTCCAGCCTTGCTTTGTCATCTGCAGCAACTTATCTATTATGCAAATCTTTAATTTTCCATGACTTTCCAGTACCGACAATTAAATTCCATGACTTTCCAGGTTTTCCACGACCTGTACGAACCCTGTATCCAAACAACATGACTCCCAATTGGTTCGTATTCTGGAAACAATTGACCCAAGAAAGAACTTGAGGTCTTTGTTTAGAAAGGGTCTTGTCTCGGACATTTTTGGAAAGCATACAGCAACGAAGTATATTGCTGATACCATAAGGCGTATCGTCTCAGTTTGAGGCATTTCTGTTTGTACGTGACACGAGAGAAAGCTGAGTGTGTGGATGTTGATACTGCCCTTGTCAGCCAAATTGCAGAGAAAGCACGTCTTTAGTCCATGTTGTACAAAAAGGATAGCAAACGGAGGCATCTAGGGAAGATGAACAAGGACCTCAGCAACCTAGTAACCCCTGATATGATCAACGAGTTTGAACAGAATGAGTCAGCAGGGAGCGCTATCAGACAAAAAGGAAAACTCACTGGATCAGACAAATAGGAAAACTCACTGGAGTGCATTCACTGGTTGTAAACCAAGCCATGTACACTCTTTTTGGAGATTTTCTGCTCCTTGAAATTATCATTGAAATGCACACTCATCTGGTGTGTTGACTAATATGACAATTGGCGAATATGAGGGTGCAAAGAAAAAGCAGGATAGCATCGTCATAAGTGTCAAGCACAAAACAGCGGACACTCACAGCCCAGCATGCTTGGTGTTGTCACCAACCCTATTCTCGTATTTACAAGTGTACTTCAAGGAAGTGCAAAGCAAGGTGTTGGATTCAACCAGTAATGAGAATGAGAGTAGCAAAGCTTACGTATTTTTGTCTTGGATGGAGTCTGGCCAAATCTGCACTGCTATAAATGCAGCAGGACAAAAGGCAAAATGCAAGGGCACATCTCATCAACTTTGTTTCACAAGTCTGCAGTCAGAAATGTGCTACACGGCATAATGAGTTGAGATAAGATTTAGACGACCTTGCAGCGCATAATGAGGCCACTGCAAAAAGATTTTATTACCTTATGGAAAAGGAAGAAGCAAGCTGCATCTGATCTTCATCGCATTACGAGATTCTCTAAACAGAAAGAAATGGAGAACCAGCATGAAGCAGCTGGCACGAAATCTGATGATGGTGCTTCATATTCACCGTAAAGTTCAAAAGAGTTACATTTTGTTGATTTATAGCATATTTCTTTGTTGTGACCGCAGTCTGAGATAGCTTTAGTTTTTTTTATGTGACAGATAATCCAGTGTCATAGCTTGGATACCATATGCTCAAGATCAACATTTGTCACAAGTACTGAAAGAAATTGATCAAATCTCACAACTGTTCTGAGCAATCAGCATCAATAGTGAGCCATTTCCTCGAGATACGAAAGCTATTCTTGATCCACTTCAGCCAAGTACCTGTCCTTCACAAGTAATTTGTACCACTCTTCTGCACCAAAACCTTCCTATACTTCGCTTTGGCGGTTCTTCAGAACCCCATGATCAATAGCAAATCTTTGATACATCCTCGCTAGAACTACTTTTGGATATGTTGGAGTGGAAATTCTGCTGCTACTTATCTCTTGCAGAATTTGATCTCATGGCATTTGTGCGATTATTCCGTTTATTGCTTATCAGAATTGATATCCTCAAAGCATTTCTAATTCATTTGCTACCACTCCACGAAATGAAAATCTCACAAAGTGATCTTTGGGTGCAAATGCTAAACAAATGGCTCTATTCACAAGGTGTCGTCCATCCACGTCCATCCATGTGTCCCAGTTATCAACAAGTCAAACAAAAGCTGCACAGTGCTCAACGTTTCAATACATTTGCTCACAGAGAGACTTTCCCTCTTCCTTCCCAATGTATTCTGTATCTCAGAACCAATACACCGAGATGAGTTCACGTTTTCCCTTTGGATTAGTCTACCAAAACTGGACAAAAAATAACAGAACTTTCCGCGTGACTGACATAGAAAAACTGAAGAAGTTAACTCTTCACTCGGTATCTTTAAAGTGCTACTACGACGAAAATTTTTGTTTTTGTTTCCGAGTTTTTTTAACATAAATCTTTTCTATATGTTCAAAATTATACAAAGAGCGAAAAATTGGAACAATACTTGTGTACCAGGGCTGGAAATTTCCCACTGAAAAGTGCATAAATACCGTCGGCCATTGCAAAGTTCACAAAACAATAGTCCGCGGTCTTGCGTTTGACCACGTGATTTATGCACTGTGACGTAGAAAAAAGTTTGTGAGTTTAGAGCCTTTAAGATGTCATCTCTGTCGGATTCCTCTTCCTGCACATCTGAAAGTGATCTAGAAAGTTTTACAGTTGACGAAGTGATTGGGGAATTGTCTGAATTTGCCCTGTACAACGACAGTTGCGAACCTCTTGCCACCGAGGAAGAAGCCGTGGACTACAACGAAAGAGTTCATCGCAAAGAAGAGGAACAACAGTTTCAACAAAGATATTTGGGAGAGGTGCCAGCGAATGAATGGTGTGGTATTATCATGGAATGTAGATTTATATTTTCCTTTCCAGTTTCAACATACCCGTCATTAAATCGTGCGTGTGATGAACGTGACTATGTGTTTTTTTTAAGCTTACAATTTCGTTGCTATATGATTAGCTGTAGTCCTGATTTTATGCGATAGTTTTATTAAAGCGGTCAGACAATTAATAATTTTATACAGACGTATTTTTCTTGTGTTTGACGAATTTTTCACATTACTTTGCAGGTGTTCGTGCTCAAACTGCTCTGTCAGCCTTGTTACAAAAGCGCAGGAGTGCATTTGCTGCAAAGAGATCGATCGCTGCGAAGTGATCATGGAAGAAGCCATTGGAGACCGGACTGTATGCATAACCCTCCATCCAGGGTTTGAAAGCGTCTGCTTAAACCACCACGTATTAGAAGTGGCTGCACTGGGCCTAAAAATGCGAGCTGGAAAGTCGTACACAACTGTTCGTGGGTAAAGCAACAAAAGTAATGATGAGTAAGTTGGGGTATTGTTGACTTTGTATCAGAACGATTGAACCTTACATAGCATTGAATAATTGATACATCTAAGCTTATCGCCGTGGACTGATCTCATAAAATCACCACCCCCTTTATCTTCTGTCCGAATATATGTTAGCAAGGGTACATCCATGGAAATTACAAAGGTGGCTCCTTTTCTTGTCAAGTTTTTGGAGGCCGTTGCCACCAATGATCATCAGTATAATAGACCCAAATGTAAAGCTTTTGAAGTCTTAAAAATTGCTTTGCAAGTTCTTACAAACCCAGAAAGAAAATTTGGATTGAGTTGGGAACTTATGGGAATCTTAGATGAGTGTGCGAGCTGAAGCAAGAGAATTACGGGCATAAGCCACAGAATTTTGAGCAAGATGCGGGCCAGAACACCATCAGGGGTAAAAGAAGAGAAAAGGCTGGAACTTGGTCTTCACAAAACAAGGTCATCAAACGAAAACACCGTAAGTTAACAAAAACTAAATGTTTCACTTGATGTCTTATGGTAATTCCCACTAACTTTCTTTGGTGAATGCACTGCCGAACATGCACTTATGTAACAAAAAAAAAGGAAAATCACATATAAAAGACACTAAAGAAGTTGATAGCAAAGAAAACCAAGCAGGGATCATCGATTACATTCCCCTCACGTATGATTTAGTGGCATTAGTGGCAACGAATTCAAAGGAATGTGTCCCTATGGTCTTTGTGGCAAAAGTTTTACGATAATCCAAAGATCGAAAAATAGCTTATCTAGCTGAGTTTGTTAAGTCTGGACCGGAAAGATTTCAACTTGGCACTGGTAAACACTTAGAGAGGAGTAGTGAATGCTCTAAAGTATTATATTGACCTTATGTTACTATTCACCTCATGTACTTGCATTCCAACGGATTTACGAACTAAGGACACCAAAGATCGATATTCATTGTTGATTTATAGCATATTTCTTTGTTGTGAACGCAGTCTAAGATAACTTTACTTTTTTGAATGTGACAGATAATTCAGTGTAATGGCTTGGATAACATACGCTTAAGATCAACATGTGTCACAAGTACTGAGAGAAATTGATCAAATCTCACAACTGTTCTGAGCATTCATCGTCAGTAGTGAAAGAGCCTTCATTTCCTCGAGATACAAAAGCTATTCTTGTCCCATTTCAGACAATAAATTGTCCTTCACAAGTGACTTGTACTACTCTTCTACACCACAGCCTTCCTATAAGAGTCTGTGGTGTTTCTTCGGAACCCTATGATCAATACCAATCTTTGATAGATCCTCTTTAGAACTACTTTTGGATATGTTGGAGTGGAAATTCTGCTGCTACTTATCTCCAGCAGAATATGATCCTGTGGCATTTGTGCTGTTCTTCCGTTTTTTGCTTATCAGAATTGTTATCCTCAATGTATTTCTAATTCAGCCACGACCACTTCACGAAATGAAAATCTCACAAAGTGATGTTTGGGTGCAAACGCTACACAAATGGCTCTTATTCACAAGCTGTCATCCATCCATGTTTTATAGTGTGTTACAGTTGTGTCCCAGTTATCGACAAGTCAAATGCAAGCTGCACAGTGCTCAATGTTTTAATACATTTGCACTCAGGGACACTTTCTCTCTTCCTTCCCCATGTATACTGGACATCAAAACCAATACACTAAGATGAAAGTCAACAAAGTGGAAGCGGAATGGCTTTATGACTGCCAAAACAATAAGCAAGAGGATTTCTGGAAAGACAGTACCAAAAATTACCTGTTGCGAGCTGAAGCAAGAGAATTGTAGGTATAAGCCACAGAATTTTGAGCAAGATGCCAGCCAGCGCACAGACGGGTAAAACAAGAAAAAAGGCTGGATCTTCACCTTCACAAAACAAGATCATCACAATAATAAGGAAACAGTGTTGAATTTGAATCCAAAATTTTAGAAAAGAGCATGGAGGGAGGAGTATGCCCCTCCATGCAGACTGAAAAGTCACCTTTCGACTACCCAGCAGCTTCAGTCTGCTGAGTTTGCTATTAGCAGTAAGACTACCATTCTATTTTATTCAATGCATTTAGCTGTGCATTGAGCATAGCTGTGTCTTCCTGAATGTGGACGTCTATGATGCAAGTTAGAGGCCGGAGGGGGCCACAGAGGAAGAAGAGAAAAAAAAGTTCAAAAGCTGACATCCAAATACGGATCGTAAAGGTCCATGTTCACCCAAACGGCTTTGCACACTTGTGTTTTTGTTTGAAATGATTCTTTTGTCAAATGCAGTGCTTTGCTTGGCTTCCACTTTTGAAGAGCGTTTCATGACGATACTAAAAACGACTTCGAGGGAGGCCAGCTTTTTTTCACGCTTGACTAAAGCTTAATGAGACAGTATCAAAGAGGCCAGTTAGACTTTAATTCTTTTCCAAATGGAGAAAGATGTATTACCGACTTCGTTAAATGTCACTGGAGAAAGCAGTTCAAAATTTAAACTGGTAGTGAATGTGTATGGATGCTTTGTTGAGTCCAATGAACACAATGAAGGTCATTAAATTACAAAACGTCTAAGCACCAGGTGAGATTTTCCTGAAGCCCGATTCGACTATGAAATGTTTTGATTCCTCAATCTATTATAGGAAGCTTAGGTATGTGTTCTCAAAAGAATAAGCGACAAGTTGTGTTTGCAAATCGTTGAATCAGCACTGCGTACAGTCTTAACAGGAAATGAGCGGTTTTTGCTCCGTCTGAAAACAGAATGAAATGGAGAGCAAGCGTCATTGTCGATTTTGCAAAAAAGTCATTGATCTCTGGTAAGAGAAGTAATACAGTGCCGGTCTTTGGCATTTCAAGCAAATAAGACCTTGCTGGTTGACAGTGGTCAAGATAGCGTTGTACTAGCGCAAGCATTTGAATCCTTAAGAATTCCCCTTGAGCAGGAGGAGAGCTTTTCCGATTGAAGCTGCTTAACTTGTGCCCAACAGGCTGTTCGTCTTGCTAGTTCAGTTTCTACTTTAACAAGCCCCTGCAATGAGCGAACTTAGAATGCCAGAGGTACAGATACTATCATGCACAGCGGGTGCCGTGGAACGTCGGTCCCAAATGTTTGTCTACAGGCCTTTTTGCTTTTCCCTCTCCCCAGTTCCCCACTCGACCAAAGGCCTGTTCACAGGCTAGACCGTGAGTCTGACTTTTAATCAAGGCATTGAGGGTCAAGGGTCAGGACAACTCGGATTAATATTAATCGGATTAATATTAATCCTAATGATTATTATAATCCAGTAATAGATTATTACAATCCAGTAATAGATTATTATAATCCATTACTGAGGTTTGAGCCGTGCCTTGATCAATTAGGATTACCATTATCTTATGTAGGATTAATATTAATCAGATTAATATTAATCCTAATATTAGATCCAGTAATAGATTTTTATAATCCATAACTGAGCTTTGAGCCGTACCTTAAACGATTAGGATTACTATTAATCTGATAAATATAATCCCACATAGCTCAAATTTGTACAAGTCTCTCAATAAAGAAAATATTCTATTCTAACCACGACGAATTTGCTACTTGTGCTAGTAGTTTGTGAACAAAACTCTTAATTACATTCAGTCAATAACCGCACTCCTTATTATACGTTATTATATTTTAGTAGCAGAAGTCGACAGTTGTCTCAGCTCTGCTGGTAATACAGTTGCAACTGAATTTTTTGCAGGGCCATGAAGATTTTTAACGTAGAATAGAATAATAGAATAAAGATCTTAAGTAATAAAAAAAATAACAAAGTGAAAGGGATGTCAGTGCGCACATCATCAAAGGAAATCCTCGAATCTTTTCCAGTTATTTCTAAAAGACTTAGTCTTTCTGAGTTTGATCCATAGAGATAGTTATTTCCCAGGGAGCATTTCATGATTTGGACCGTCTGCGTATATGCTGGACTTAAAGTAGGAGTTTGTGTTAGAGGACTGCGTTTCAGGATTGGTGTCATAGAAGGAGCCATTGTTGTTGATGGGTTAGCTGGTGGCATCCACGAAGGCGTATGATGAAGGTCCCCTTTCTTGTAAAAACACATGCCCACCGAACGGATTCGCTGGCCCAGAGGCGCTTGTTCCTTTTCATTTACTTCTAGGCTCAACATCGCTACCAGCTCTAACATCTGCAAGTGATCGTGTGACTGATGTGATCAGTGTTATGTCCCGTCAGTCCCTTGTTCAGCGTGTGATGTCTGCAGTTTGTCTGTCATAGCTCTGATCTGGATTATAATAGAGATTAATATTAATCCGGATGATTATTATTAATAATAATCTAATCCTTCCAATTTTTGCCGTGCCTTAATCTATTACTGGATTATAATAATCTATTGCTGGATT
The DNA here is from genome assembly GCF_958299795.1 of Porites lutea. Classification (NCBI taxonomy): domain Eukaryota; kingdom Metazoa; phylum Cnidaria; class Anthozoa; order Scleractinia; family Poritidae; genus Porites; species Porites lutea. The sequence goes on along the minus strand of NC_133201.1, from coordinate 28,222,792 downwards.
ATAATAATCTATTACTGGATTATAATAATCTATTACCGGATTATAATAACCATATTATAATCTATTATTATTATAATCCACGGATTAATATTAATCCGAGTTGTCCTGAAGGGTGACATGTCGGGGGTTGTTTCTTTAGGTCGAGGGTTCATTTTTTATGTTTAGTTTTTTACAATTTCTTTCTTTCTTCTTTTTTTTCTCATTTGTTAAGCGAACAAGGAACGCCAAACACACAAAAGCTCATTGTAAGCGAGGACCCAGACAGACACTGAAAATTAAAATAATACGACAAGAGATCCTTATGTCACTGTTTTTTAGGCGATAACATGGGACTAATAACTTCAGACAAGAATATTATTATCGTTCCCTTCCTACGATTTTTATCTGAAATAACCCACCCCTTCCCCTCAAAAATCAGAAGCTTAGCAACAACGCAGGGGAGGAAGGTGGGAAACCTGATCCGTCCTCCATTTTGCCTTTTTCCTGCACAGACGAGGCAGCCTATATTTTTTTATTTGGCTTGCCATGATTTGGATTTGCCATGGCATAGTATCTTTATCTGGTGGTCAGAAATGTAAATCTATCACTGTAAGAAAACTATTTTACTATTATCTTTTTCTGACAGTAAAAGTTGCCTAATTTGTGCTTCCACAATGTAACCAAGGTGATTACAGCATAGTTACCTCTATAAATTTTACTGTTGTATTCTGGTACCATGTGTCAGTAGAATAATACGAGAATTTAAGCCCCTGTCAAGTAGCAATTTACATGACTCGCGTTTAAAATTGTCACGTGGATAGAAATAACAAATTGTCATTAGGTTTTGAAATCACTTTAGAAACATGTAGGGTGATAAACGTTTTTTGCGACAAGTCAACTGATCCTGATGTAACATTTTTGTCCAAATGACAGGTTTATTAATGCATGCAAAGGGTTCAAAACAAATAGGGCAGTTTGCCTTGTGAATTTCATTGGCAGCAAGGCGAACATGTTCTTCAATATCTCAGGGTCGTGGTCAGAAAATCCTTTCCCCTGCAGAGGACCTAGCAGTCATGGACTGGGCAGAGAAGCACCAAAAAATGGTACCCCTATGCAAAGAGGATGTGGGTTGAGGCAGAGAGGGCAGAAATAACAACTCACTCGAGGCAAGCCATGAAAGCGAGATATCACAAGCTTCGATATCCTACCCCACAGCCACGAAAACACAACACAGTCACAACCCAACACCACCCCAACCACTGATCTAAGATCACAGACAATTTTTAACAAGAAGTCGGGATTGTACCAAAGAGTCTGTAATCAGTTGGTGAAAAAAGGTTATCAAGTCCCAAAGGGATCAAACGGATGTGGAAGTTGCTTTTTAGTGAGTACTTAAAAGCGAAAGATTGTAATGGCAACCAAATCAGGTGTGACAGCATGGGTAGTGCCAAGGTGTGATAAAAGAATTTCACCAACCTCACTACTTTTGTTTATTTAAATGGATAGATAACCTTTAATCTATTTTTTTAAATTTATTTGTGTTAACAGTCCAGGTGAAGATGAATCAGTCAATGAAGTAGGCATTGGTGGACATAATGAAAAAGAGTCCAAAAGTGAAGATGGTGATGCAGAACTGACAAAAGAGTGTGAGAGGAAGAGTAAAGATAAAGTTCCAGTAAAGACCAAAAGGGCAGCTGATGCAATAGCAAGAGACAAAGGTGTGAGATGTAAATCTACAAAGGTGTAAAAAAAACCAGCAACAATGCAGTCATCTGAGTCTCTGGCATCAGCAATGAAAGATATGAGAAATGCACAAGATGGACAGAGACAAAATGATTAATTACTATGGGTTGAACATGAAGCTAAAGAGAGGGAAAAAAAACAGAGAGCTTCAGAAGCTAAAATAGGATCAAAGGGGAGAGAAAGTCAGAGAATATGAATTAGAAATGATGAGAATGAGGATGACGCCTAGCTTCTCACAACCCCAACAACCTTTTGCGACACCTTGTACTAGTGGCCCTGGGAGTGGTTTCACAGATTACAATCAACGGCAACATACCCCTAATCAATATTATAGTTCATGTTACTACACCTTTTCATAAAGGATATTGTTATTTATCAAACACACTTACTGTCGGGTTGTTGTTATATGTTTAATCCTCATTATTGAGAACTAAGTTAAGTTATTTAACAAATTAATGTTTCAACTGATGCATGTTAATAAAAATGTGCTTACAAAATAAAAAGTTTGAGTTATCAGCATCTCGAAACCTCAATTCAGTGGAGCTCAACCAACAATATTTATTTCATCAAGCATTAAAACAATCTCTTGTTGACTTTGATTTATAACATCTACATTTTTAAAAATTGACAAAAGAAGTTTTAGTTTTAAACTCTAACGGACTCATGAAAATCTCAGGAAAAAATTGCTTCATCAACAATATTCTCATACAGTCACAGCTATAAATGAAAGAATGTTGTATTGTTCAACGATAGCTTCTTCTGTACAAGTCAAGACTTGCAGTACACTCATTTTTTTTCTTTTTTTTTTCCTTCATGATTCAAAGAGATGCGTCAGGGCTTTCCAGAATTCTTTTGCATCAGCAGGTACTACTGAATTCCTTTCCACTATGTCAACAGTCATCATCCTCTTCACTGATGCCTAGGATATGGATATAGTTTCTTGCAAGAATCCACTCATACTTGAAAGTAATCTACCCGACAATATGCATACTATAAAATGCAGCATGCCACTGTAAGGATCGAGGACTCATTTGTAAACAAGAGGATCAGAAACCTTCTCTTCAATAGGCCAAGTGTTTCTTCTAAAATCATCCTTGCACTTGAATGCCTGTAGTTGTAATTGGCTTGGGCATCGGTCAGTTGTGTGTGTAAGGCTTCATTGACCTCGTCATTGGAGAACCTGAATCTCCAGTTTCAAGATATGGGACTTCTACACCCTCGATAACTCTTGCTCCAGGTGTAAAAATGTTCTCTCTGTTTTTCCAGAAAGAGGGTTTTTTCATTATTGTTGAATCATGGGAATTTCCTGCATAACCCATTGTTCCTGCAACAATTCTATAATCAGCCCCAGCAACTATTTGTAACACAAGAGAATAAAAAAAAACCTTTGAAACACCATTAGAGCTTCCTTCTTCCAGACAAACCACATATTGAGATGTGGGTTTTAATTCTTCTTCCTTTACACATAGGAAAGCCACATCCTCTATGAAAAAGTTCAGCATGTTTTTTAAGCTCTTCATGAGTCTAGAACACCAAAACTACTTCAAGACATGCTTCTGTACATGTGGACTCTGCAACTCCAAACATCTAGGAGATTGTCCGAGACGAGTCTCCGGTTTCGTACCTCCATAATGCCATAGCTACTCTCTCATTGTCACGTATAGATTGCCTCAGTCTTGTTGATTCCCGGTGAATATAAGGTGCCAATTTTTCGGTTATTAACAAGAACGTTTCCTTGTCAATACGTAGATTCACGAAGTAGTCTTTGTTTTCCCAGTTTTCTCTGCAAGTTGGCCAGAATTCTCTGGAACGTACTATTATCCCAAGTGCCCTGTTGAGCTCTCTTGACAAGAGTTCTTGTGTTAAATTTTGCTGTTCACAAGTCGTGACCACTGACAACCAAGATACGGTCAAATACGGTAGTTGTCAACAAGTTAACTATCTACATCCACACACTAGCAAAAATGGTCAAAAACATCACAACTTAAAAGTAAGCATTTAGTTGTTGTAAGCTCGCCTCAAACATTGCATTCTTCTAGTTGTTGATAACCTTTAGTTGTCAACAACTAAATGTCTAGTCTGTGGAGGCCCTTTAAAATTGTCTTGTTTTGTTTTGGGATTTAGAAGTTATTTCATGATCATTATTAACAGGACTTTCCATTGTCTTTTTATGAGACAAGGAGAGATCCACCAAAGCGGGAATACGTATTCTGTGGACAAATCCTAGAAGAAGTGGAATCTCACCCTTATCTGGGGGTAGTCCTCGATAACAAAATGAGGTGGTGACCACACATTGAAACAATCACATCTAGAGCAAACGAAGTCTTGGGACTTATCAAGCGAAACCAGTGGAATTGTCCAAAGTCAGTGAAAGAAACCGTGTATATGACACTTGTGAGGCCAAAACTCCAGTATGCCTGTAGCACATGGGACCCACATTACCAGAAAGATAAAGCCGCTCTAGAAAGGGTACAGCGGAAAGCAGCCCGCTTTGTCACTGGAAATTACGATCGAACAACGAGCGTGACGGAAATGCTGCAAGACCTACAGTGGGACACACTTGAAACAATGAGAAGACACACAAGGCTCTCCACTATATACAAGATGTGCCACGGCCTCCTAGATGGGGATTGGGGGGATTATTTGATAACAAGCAAAGAAAGGAGAACCCGGGGAAGCCATGATTTTAAATTTATTGTACCGAAAGGACATAAAGATATTTTTAGATTTTCTTTTTTTCCCAGGACAATAACTGAATGGAACAAACTTCCAGAAGAAACTGTTTCCAGCCAATCCCTCTGTATTTTTAAAAGCAAACTAATTTAGTTTTATTTTTATCAGTAGTTTTTAATAGTTTTGTATATTTTAGTATAGTTTTATTTATTATTATCTTAGAGTTGGCGTGATGTCCCAAACTATTTTGCCGACATAACGATATTTAGATTTAGATTTAGATTTAGATACATAATGATTTTGAATACATTTACTTTTTTGATAAACATGCACTCCATTCTGTAGTTTGTGTGAAGTGTTTATCACTTGTGCTTTATTTAATTCTTTTTTTTTCACTTTTCTCCTAGAGCATCTTGTTTTGGTGGGGTCAGAATAAACCGTTTTGCAATTGTTGACATGCCATACCATTAGAGAAACTATTTGTTTCTGAGTATTTGTTTATCTTGTTAAAAATACCGTTGTTCAAGGAACAATAAATTGGCACAAATAAAGCTATTTACCAGTGCTCTAATCTTAAAGCACCCTCCTTGTCACTTAACACGAACAGTGCTAACTTTTCAACATGTTTCATCAGAATATTTATTAAGTATTTCAAGAACTTTTCTCTGCATTACGAGAAAAACCTCACAGAGCTTTGCATAAGCTTCAATATAAAGTTTCTCAACTTCAGGGGCTAAGGAGATCCCACTCTCCTTAGGATTATCAGTAACACCGCTGCACGAACCACCACTAATAGGAGGGGCTTGAGACCTGAAATAGCTGTTTCCTTGGCTAGCTAGCTAGATTTCTTTACAGCTAACCATGGAAAGATTTGTAGAAAAGAGTCAAATTAGCTTGAAAATCCCAATAAATTGTAACAATCTGTTCCATTGCCGTAAAATGATGTTGAACAATGAACGATCTTTGGGTCTTTCATGGGAAATGATGGTGTGAGGACTTGCACAACAACTTAACTACTGTTAAGTTGTGCAACCTACCAAACTACGTTTGTCAACCTTGCTTTCATATACATTATTACATCATAAATTTCCGCTATAAACTTTTGCCATATACACCTCACTGGAGTCAGATGATGCTTAATCAATTACAATAACTGAAACTGAAGTAGTAAACTCATGCAAACTGCCATGAAAATGGTAATGAAGACTGTCGTTTCAACAACATCGTATCAGCACAAGCAATAACTATAGCATACTCTCTGATAGACGCCAATTATGTGGGAATGACCATATCTACACCTTTTACAAACCTTCCTTAAGTACAACAAGACGGCCTACTTTTTTTGCAAAGCAGCAGAGAAACAGTCACCTGGGAGCCCAAAAAAACATTCTATTGTGATTGTGCTACCTGGACCAGTTCATTGTGTCAACCATGTTTAAGTCTATCATTTATTCACCATTCACTACACATTATGCCATTAATGAAAACCTTTTTAGAAAAGCTTTTCAGGGACGATTTCTCTTTCTGTTAAAGCAGTCTTTAAAAATTATAGACATTGGATTGGTTTTGTCTACTTCCATTGAATACTATTACCAATAGAAAGGTTTTCATGTTGCTTGTTTTTTAGGTATTACTGTCTCATTACGGTAACCCTAAAGTCGGTTCATCTTCACCAAGTACTCTCAAAGACAAATCATGGATAATACTATCAGCCTCTGAAGAGAAATTTGCAGCCAAAGATGAACAACCCCATAAAACACCATCAGCCAATCAAATCAAAAACCAGGCCCTGTCTTCCGTTTCAGTGTATTAAATGAAAAAGGGTTCTCTAGAAGAGCAGCAAAAGATGCCATGATGGGGAGAAACCTCATGCAACAAGCTGCCAATGAAATGCCAGATCTGTTGTAAACCTAATACAGGTATGATCTTGATCATTAATGATTGCTTTCATTGATTTGATTCATTCATCATTCATTTATCACATACTCCTTAAACTAAATCTTTGATTCACAATAAAACACATTACCATTACACAGATTACATCTGCATGCATAGCAAATTTCTACTTTTATTTGTCCTTCCTTTGAAGGTACTTTTCTTTGAGAAAAAAAGAAAGAAAGGTCAACGGAAACTAGAGAATGGCTTGAATTTTTAAGCAAACGTATGCAGATTGGAGTGTCCTTTCCAGCTTATAAAAGGAGTCAGATGATGCTGTATCAACTATAATAGCTGAAACTGAAGTAGTAAACTCATGTAAACTGCCATGAACATGGTAATGAAGACTGTCATTTCAACAACATCGTATCAGAACAAGCAATAACTATTGCATACTCTCTGATAGACACCAATTATGCAGGAATAACCATATCTACATATCTGCATGCGTAGGTAATTTCTACTTTATTTTCCCTTCCTTTGAGGGTACTTTTCTTCAAGAAAAAAAGAAAGAAACGTCAATGGAAACCAGAGAATGGCTTGTATTTTTAAGCAAACATATGCAGATTGGAGTGTCCTTTCCAGTTTATAAAAGGGCCTATTGCTGAGGCGGTACAGACAGATGACTTGTTTTTGTTTTCTTCAAATTCATCTGTTTGTAACGCTTCTAACTTGAATCAGCACATGTGGATGAACACTGGATTTCAAACTTGACCTTGCACATCAATAAATTGATGTTTTCTCACAACAATTAAGCAAAAGCACAGATAGAATAAGGTTCCGCAAAACCATGCTGCACCCTAAGATCAATAGGTTTCAGTTCAAGATGAGGGGAGAATGTGAAAAAGTGTTCACAGGATTAAGACCCAGTTACAAAACCCCAAGGGCTACAAAGTTGAAACAAGACACAAATGCAACATTTGCAAGGAAGCACTACTCTGAAAGGCTGCCACAATGACCTTCAAGTTGGAATATTTACAACAAAATCTGGCTGAATGTGCCACTTTTTTTTCAAGCAAGTGCTTGAAAGAAAGTATCCCAAAGATTAGGTATCAACAGGAAGCAGTAAAGTACTACATTCAAACACAGACCTTAAACTCTGATAAGCAACAAGTCCTGGTGCAATGGCTTTACACAAAAAGCCAAACTCAGTCAGACACTATTCCTACAGAGCACAGTAAGCTTGTGCATGACATCTGGTCAAGCCCTGCGATCTCTGCACTGACAAGCAACAAGATTTATTTTATAAGTACTGAGATTTATCCACACAGATGACAGTGATGAAAAAATCGTTTTGTTTTTAGTCGCAGCCAATCAGCGACATGAACGATGAAATTTCACTAGTGAAAAATCATCGTTCGCAGCGTCCGAATGGATGAACAATGTTTTCCACTAGTGGAAAGTGATCGTACGGAAAGCCACGTAATCCTTGGCGCGACAACTGGCAAGCCGCCTTTTTATTTTCAAGATGTTGGAAAGGTTTGTGGATGTCGGTTCAATTGACAATTTTATTGCAGAACAAGAAAACAAAGCCACATTGCAAAAACACAACGAGAGGTAAAACTTTTACAAAACGTTTTAGGAACCAGGAATGAACTTAGAAAAGTTGAAGAAATTCCAGCATTGGAGTTAAACGAATACATCTGCGAGTTTATCATTTCGGTCAGAACCAAAGATGGGAAAGACTATGAGCCTTCTTCGGTCCGAAGTCTATTGGCAAGTTTTGAACCACATCTAAAAAAGAACAGCTACTCTGCCAGTATCATGAATGACCTCGTATTTGAGAAAACAAGAAAAGTCCTCGTCCAAACAGAAAGAGTTAAAGAAGAGAGGAAAAGGAAACAGGCCAAACGCTTCGATAGCAGTGACAGTGGAGGACAGGGACGATGAGTAAAAACATTGCTATGATATGAATATGTTGTTATATATCACTAGCTTTAAAATTTCCTCTTTTCCCTTTGCTGAAATTTTGAAAAGAAAATGTTGCAGTTTTTATGCTGTCAAGTGAATAAAACTCACTGTCTAGAAATTTTAAAAAGATGTTGTTTAAAGAGCTGTTAAATGTCATTATTGTTTGAAAGAAATCTCAGTAGTTATAAAATAAACAAATAACTTCATGGTTGGTTCGCTTGTACGATTTTTCTTCACAACTCGTGAATAAAAATCGTACGCACTCACCAACCATGAAGTAATCTCTATGTGTATGATTCAAAAACATGCACCCTGCAGCTAAAACATACAGGTACATTAACCACCCCAAACAAATATTGGTGAAAATTCAAACTGAGGTGTATTTAGAATTCAAGACAGGTAACCAGAGGTTAAATGTAATAGAGGAGCATTAAGAGATGTAAGTCACTTTTAGTCATTGCTCAACAGGCGAAGACAATGTTACTTGCTGAAGTAACCTTCACCTTGAATCACAAGTTACTTGACACCTACATGGTATATTGAAAAACGTCAACTTTAAACACCCTGAACACTGACTGCTGAGCCAGAAAGGCAAGATTATCATGTATTGAAGTGTTTAAATAGAGAGTGTGAGAAGCCTGGTGTCACTAAATTTAAGCTTGTGAAAGAAGAACATGTATGCTCTAAAACTACCACACTAAGCTGGCAAAAATTTGGTCACGTTAGCATTGATCAAACATAATATTTATGGTAAGGAAAAGAGGAAGCACCAACCGAAAAGAAACCTTTCCTGGTGCTTTGTTTACAAACTTTAAAATGCTTGTAAATGAGTTTTTGTCCCACCAGTTTCATTCAACCTGACAAATGAAGGAAAAGAGAGAGTGCAATTCACATCCTCCTAAAAAGTAATCAGGTATGCTTCATCCATGATTATTCAGAAAACTATAGCTGTACAAGTCAAGACCAGCTACAAAGTAGATAACACTCACAGCCGCAAGCCACTGTAATTGGACTTGAGAGCACTGTGTAAGCTAAGGTCAGTTTTAGTTCTTATAAACAAATTTTTATTGATTCTAACAAACAAGAAGTGATATTCTCACTTTCATTTAATTCTTAGTTCTTCTTTATGCAGATTTTTAAACTAACTTCATTTTTATCTGCAAATGTTTTAGTGTACAGAGCATTTTCCATGACCACCCAAAATGGTCTTTTATACTGCTTTGATTCTGCACCCACAGTAAGCAATGTTGTACTCAATAGAAAATTTGGATAAAGCTGTTGTTGTTTGTTTGTTGTTTACTCTAACAGTATAACCAAGAGTCGAACAAAATGCCTTTATTAATCAATTTGTGATATTTACTTGTGTTTGTCAGATAATGATTGTTTTCCTTTAATATTATATCACGCAATGTTTTTTATTTTAATGTTTTATTAGCTGTAACGTCACGACTTGTGTGTGACAGATGCACGAAGAAGATAGATCACACACTATGAATTATAAAACAACATACGATTGTGATTGGGATGGTGAGGTTAGAGGTGCTAAATTGAATTTGATAACAAAGGGGAAAGCTATCTTTGTCAACAGAGCCCTGCAGAAGCTGTATCCACTAGAGGCATGTACTGTGACAACAGAGTGTGAGAATCAAACGAATGAGCTCAACACAAACCCGGTGGGAAATGAAGGCAGTCACCTTCGGGTAGGGAAATCTCACAACAGGCAGCTGAGCTGGATTCGCGTTGGAAAACACAAGCCATGCTCGATAACTAATTGCCTTTTTTTTGGCGACTGTTGTAACCGAATTGTCCTCGACCTTGGAAGGTCAAGGGGGGAGTGTGTCAGATAATAATTGTTTTCCTTCAATATTGTATCATGCAATGTTTATCCTTTTAATGTTTTATTCGCTGTAACGTCACGACTTGTGCGTGGCAGATGTACGAAGAAGATAGATCACGTATTATGAATTATAAAACAAAGTATGATTGTAAACTGCAACATGTAATTGTAACCGCACATTTTTGGTATGAATAAGACAATTGTTGTAAGAGGTCAAGCCTCAGAATGGAACAGAACTGAGAGTGTAAAGGACGGAGAAATAAACTAGTAAACTGACAGACACAGTCTTCTCATTGATTGGGAGAACCAGCACTGAGACATTATTCTCAGACAGTGCTAGATTTGCAGTAAATTGCTGTCAAGTCAGTACCAGAAAGTCTGCTCATTATAGCAGCCTTGATTATACCATGGCTTGTTATAAAGTGGTTACATGTTTTAATTCTTTGACAGTGAAATCAGTTTTTAGATTAAAGCTCCCATCTACATGTATTTAACCACAAACATAAGCAATAAAACTTACATCCAATGCCATGCTCAAAGATCCAGCAGACTTTCGCTGAGGCTTCCAAAGTAAACCACATGAGTATAGACAAATGAATTGCATAGGAACAACTTGAAGTCTAGTTGAAAAATATTGATAAAAATAATGACACCATTGTTTTGTCTTTTAGTGGACTTATTATGCAGGTATAATCCATTCAAAGTCCTTTTCCCATTCAGTCATTTCAAGTGGTTTTGTTGCATTCTACATTGCTCAAATCACTCTAATGGTTGATAAGGACTTTGTTTCATTCACAAAGTGATTGTAATTAATTGTAATTAATATTTAATAATTATTAATTTATGACTGCTCTACAGTAAAAAAAATCAAAATTTTATGTCTTCTTTGGCTATGTACTCTATGCACCTCTTCAATAATATGTTTTTCCTTTTGAGGGTTTCAAGAAGTGTTCTTTGATTATAGTGCAAGGAGGAAAAAACAGAACAAAGAAAGAATAGGTATAGGAAAAATAAGTAGTTGAGATTATTCATCATGTAAACTAAAAACGGTTCAACAGTTAAGAAAACAACCATTTTTGTTGCTCCAAAATTCACTTAGGTACATCGTTGTTCTGTCATTGGTTTGATCATGTTTTCCTTCCCCATGATGTCACTTGCTCTGTTAGTGTTATAAAGAGCAGTTAGCTCATTGTCTGCTGTGACTTTTAATGTGGCTGGTACTTTTGGTATTTTGTCATCAGCGCTTTTAGTGCCACTAAACCAGTCATGGCACAGGAACAGCCATGAAGAAAGATGATGATGATCTAAAGAAACAGTTGAAAAGGTTGGAGACTGAGCTGTAGTCTGTCAGGGCAAAACTAAAATCATCAATTGCTGGTAAACAAGAACAAAACCCTGGCACACAGTTCCAAAATAACGAGTACAATGACCTTGCTACCACAAAGAAGAAGACCTGGGAAAAGATAAAGTGTTCATCAAACAAACCTGAGAAGGTACTGATACGGGTTGATTGAATTGCTGAAGCCATTGATTTGTTTGAGCAGTACAGCTATAGATACTGGCATTCAGCAGGTAACAGGGACAGAGTCTCCTGAAGATTAAGTTCTGATAAGTCTTAAGCCAGCCCAGTCAAAATGTGCCAGCAGCCGGAGATTTTTTGCTGCCTACTTCCCACTAAAATTCATTGCCAACAAAGACGAGGTCTCTACTAGTTCAAATGGAAAGTAGAAAACAAAAAAAAAGAAACCCCTTCTTCCAGTGAATCAAGAAAGCCACAAATATTCAAGGAAATGTACACGAACTTGCTTTTGACGCTGGGTGGCAGGAATTACTGGACTTGGTGGTCAGCAGTCAATTCTCTTACAGCTGCAACCATGATGGCATCCTAACGAGCTCATGGCGAACATTCTACTTCTCCTAAAATTTCTAAGTTTTTTCGTAGGGTGTTGGGTATGTTGACTTAGAAACCTTCACTTTTGCATCAAAAGAATAAATTGCTTAAAGTATTTGAGAAGTTTGATTACAATCTTTGACTTAATGACTTGTCTGCATTATAATTTTCACCTTGTAGGACATCTAGTATTTCAATTTAGCAAATCATTACTGACAACTAAGTTCAGTACATGACGGGTCTCCAGTTTTGCCTGGAATGTTCATTTCCCAAATTTCTCACAGATACTTTACATTATTGACAACTTAACATTAATGGCTTAATGGCTTTTTCCCAATAAAAGTGATGAAAAATATACAATATTTAAGAAACAGCCCTTAAGTACAGTCATTTTAAAGCATTCTGATAGGGACTGAGTTTAGCCTCAAAATGCACCAGATGCCACCATTTGAAGCCAATTTCTGGATTATGGACATAATGTGAGTCACTTAATAAATGTATTCTTAAGTCAAGTTATGTTAGTGACACTCATTGTTCGCGTCACTTTAACTTCACGATTTTTTGTATTGCGAAAATTTCATGTAATAAGGTAACTAGATATGTAAATAGCAAGTTACTCTATCATGGGCAGTTTAATAACCCGATCTCTCATTGGTGGCCAAGGCAAAATTTAGATAAATCAAACAGTTTATATGACTTAGATATTTTTAGCCTAAACTGTAATCTGGATGCTTAAGTGAATACTGAGTATAACTTCCCCAATCAGCGCATCCAAAGCTGATACTTTTCCCGGCATAGGATCAAAATTAATTGTTTAAGGAAAAACGCCCGAAAACATGGTTAGGTCTAGTTTTTCCATCTTTCATAACAATATTGTGAACATCAACCACAATCTAGAAAATGTAGAATTGTTATTAGATGAACTTGATTTCCACTTTGATGTTACTGGTATCTCGGAAACAAAAATTACAAATTCTAATGAGAGCAACCCCATTCGAGCATTCCGGGTTATGTTTTTGAGCGTGTGCCATCACCACTGGCCTCTTTGTTGATCAATCAGCAAACTACAATGTTCTTGAAAAAACTTCAAATGAGGCATTCCAAACCCTCTGGGTTGAAATGTCTTTTGTCCACCATAAAAACATTCACGGCAAGAAACCCCTCATTTACCAATAACTTTACAAAACAGTAAATCCTGGAAAATTCGGCGTTCACCATCTGTTTTCCCACTTCTGAAAACATCCCAAAAATTACTAATTTTCCTTGTGTGAATCCAAGGAAAATTGGGAGTTAACTTGGCATTTTCCTGCACTTGAAAATCTCAGGCTAACACCGTATTTTACAAGGCATTTACATGTATTTTCCAGACCAGGTGAACGCGCAGTTTGTGCAACATTTCCCTACTGTATTTGTTAACAGTTAACGCAAGGAAAACATTTCATTAACCTACAGTTTTCCACCTCTAGAAAAACATCGACGAACATGCTGTTTTCTAAGTGTTTTCTGTTATTTTCCGCAGTGGCCAGACATAGAGTTTTTCGCAGGTTTTCATTTGACAGCAAACATAAGGAAAACATAATGTTCAGTTGCCATCATCCTTCCAGTGATAATGCTGCGTTAGCTCCTTATTTTCCTTAGTAGGTGAATGCGGTGTTTTCTAACCGTACCAGTTAACGGTTAACGTGAGGAAAACATCATCAAGGACACAGTCGAAGACAAGGTGTTGCCAGTGAAAGAGGGACAGACACTGTCCCAGAACATTTGAAATGGGCTGTGTGCAATTCCCCATAAGTCATTTTAACTGCTAAAGCCCTTTGAATTGACAAGGTATACTTAATTCATATCAAGAGTCTAGGTGTTGTAAAGAAAAACCAGAAGACTGTTTAAGCAACTTCTCTTTGCCACTGAAGTGAATGTATCACCCTAAATAGGGAGTGTTTCTCAAAAAGTTGCATCTTAGGAATTAACCGCATAATGTTTGTTACCCAATATTCAGTTAGATGTCAAAATTGAGGTGCATCAGAACCATGAGTTCAAATCACAAACATCTTGTTTCTGTATAGTTACAGTTACACATAGCTTTAAAAGGTTCTTTAATACACTTTATTGTCACTTAATTATAAGGTTTTAATGCAAGAACTAGATTTTGTTGGACTTCTGAGTGGTTTTTTTTTTTGCACTTCGCATAGAGTTCAGCCTGAGAGTTCTCAATGTAGAATGTTAGCAATGTTTTTCTTTAGTATAAGCTAGGTTATAATTTTGAAGACCACATCTTCTGACAATTTCATTTATAGAATTAGACTGCCAGCACTGTAACACTAAGGGTATGATATGTATGCATGTAAATAAATGTTCAGAATTTACAGTTGATATATTGGTTCTTTTCATCTGTGCACTCTATATATAAGTAAGTGGGAAGGAAACATTTTACTCCCTACACGATAACTATACCTTGAGTTTTACACACATTTACAAACAGTAATAAACAGAGGACCTCAATTGCAGGGTAGGAATTACAGAAAAGCTATGACATACAAGATATTTTCCCTGTCTTAATTAAATACTGAACGTTACAACACCATCGAAAACACGGGAGAAAAAAGCAAATTGTCAAAACACAAGCAATTTTCCAAAGGAGATATAATGGGAAATGAGGGAAGATTTTGTGTTTTCCTAAATTCACACGAATTTTCTGTACTAGAGAACACCAGAAAACTAGTAGAAAACAACCACTAATGCTGGAATACAGTCTGTTTTCCATGCCTGAACTTATCAGTGAATGCTGGAAAACACGAGTTTTCTTGAATTTACTTGAATTCACTGTCACGGAAAATCAAAGAAAACGCAAGAAAACTGCTTGCAAAAGTCGGAATAACGCACAGTTTTCCTAATGGTAAGCGATCGGTAAACTCTGGAATACATGTGATTTTCCTGGATTCAGCGTTTTCTCAGCGGGAAAATGCCACTTTTTTGCCGTGATTGTTTGTGGAATAATTTATTGCCAGCACAATTCGCCCGATTATTTCCTAATGCATCTAGATAAGATAATAGAAAAAAAGGTGTCAGATGACAAGGACATTTATATCATGGGTGTTTTTAATATAGATTTACTCAAGTATGAATCGTCTCAAATAAGCCAGGATTATTTACTCTCTCTTCGAAGCTGTTATCTTATTCCAACAGGAGACAAACCGTCATGCATTCACAGAACTTCTGCTACATTGATTGATAACATCTTTGTTAACAATCCTGACTAACTCGTTGCTAACAGAAACATTATTTCAGATATTAATGATCATTTTTCGCAGTTCTGTCTCAGAACGTCAGCAAAAGATAAACTTCAACAAGTTAAAAATATCAAAAATGCGACCATTCCAGATTCTCTGCTGAATGCTTTAACAAAGAGCTGTCTGAAGTTGAAGTTATTGCAAATGGAACAATTTGTTTGAGCAAATTGTTTTCGTCGTTTTACAACAAGTATTATACAATTGTTAAACAAACATGCCTCCATGAAAAAATTATCTAATTGCAAAGTAAAGCAGCTATCTAAACCCTGGATAACTAACGGAATTAAGGTGGCGATTAAGGTTAAAAATAAATTATATGCATCTGGAGATGAAGTTAGGTACAAACACTATAGAAATAAAATTTGTACATTGAATACGCTTACGTGAAAGGAGATACTATGATACATTTTTGGAAAATAATATGGTCAACATGAAAAACCCTGGCAAGGAATCAATGAACTTTTACATCAACGGAAAAAAACTTAGAAGTCATATCTGCACCATGGTCCGGGCTGAGACAGAAAGGTACAAAATTGTTCGCTTTTGGAGGGTGACCACTAAGTCTTTGGCCTCGGGAACAGGCTCTTAGAAGTCAAATGAATTTGGAGAGAGCAACACTGCACTTTTTTCTGGTGTGAAAAGAAGGTCTATGCTGGTCTGCCAACCATGTGATTATACACCCAGGAACTTGAATAAGACGAGTGTAAGAGAAAAGTTCAGACGTGTTTATCTGCCAATAGCCTGAGTTTTTCCAAGTTATTCAATGATATTTCGCTTGTGTTAAACATCAGAAGATTATGCGTGGTTGATAGTCTTAATAGTGCCGCGAAAGAGTGTGATTGTATGATTTCCACATGGTGTTGACAGGTGTGTGGTCATGTGGTTGAGCTGTTTCACCACAATGTTATATTGTGAAAAAGATGAAGAGGGAAGCGTCCAAGATCTCCCTTCACCGCAAGGTTACTTGCTTTAGAGTGAGCCCCCAAAGCCCTAAAGCCATTTTGCATACCTTGTTATCCCCTGTTATTCTTTCTTCTCAAGCTCATTAATTATTCATAAGGGCAACAGCCAATAAATGAGGCTTATTTGGCTCAAATACATGAACCTTGATACCCAGTGAACACTCAGATGAAAATCTCACGGGTATCAGATATCAGGTCAAACACTTGCATTTTAATGAGCATTTTTCAATCATTAATACAATGTTAACAACAATTCCAAATTTAAAATAACCTGAATATCATTTGATTATTCCATAAACGGTCTTCAGTGGATATCTCTCCCACCGACTTCTTAGCCACCTCCATCACAAACTTAGTAAGCCAGTAATTCAAGGTCACTGCATCCATTTCTTCAATGCTGGTAGAAAGCTGTGCGACCTTGTGTAAATCATAGCCTTATAAATAGCCCTCCTGGATCTAAAACGGGACCTATAACCATCCAAGAAATTTGCCATTCACCAAAAATTGTTACCACCCATTTGTTCTTATATTTGGTTGACGAGGGAATAGTTTTTTTGACTAACTCACGTTCTTCGTAAACCGTTTTCAGCTCACTAAATCTTGCCTCTCCACCTTCACTTGTGGTCAGACACCAACTACACCAACTACACCAAAAACATAGGCATGATTAACATGCATGAGCTATTTCGAATGCTTCAGTGTAACCTTGATGCTTCAGTGTAACCTTACCAAGAGTGACGCATCTACCTTTTTCATCCTAAATGTAGAATGAGTTTTTGTGCAAAATTGGGTATTGCGGTACACAAATGAAAATGTGAAACGCTCAGCTGAGTCAGTCCTCATGCTATATATTCACTTTCCTCTGTCTTTCCCAGATACATCTGGTGCAAGTTAAACAAATTGTAAAAGTACAATAAATATCACCTCACCAAACGTTGATTCGAAGGAAAACTCTAAGGTTTCCTTGGCGTTTCTTAAGAAAATGTGGCTCATCAAACACCAAATAGTTACAAAATACCAGAATTTTTTATCATTGTGGTAGATGGTTGCATCATCAGGTCTTCATGTGCGATTCTACTCAGTGAGAGAGTCTTTAACTCCTACAACTTAATTCTTTATGTTTTAAAAGCCATTGCAGACAAGAGCCTTTTTGAGGGCATTGGTTACAAAACGAAACAGGTCTTCATACGTTCAAGTTACTATTATTACTGTAAAAAGCCAATCTGCATGAGATGTACAGTCACACAGCTGGCACATGAAAGTGTTGGACTTTGCCCCCTTTCATGGTTTGTACATGAGGGAATTTGACTTATCACACAGCAATCTAGTAAACAGGATTATAAAAATAACTCATGCACACAATTTGCACGTGAAGATGTTGGACTTTGCCCCTTTTAAAATTTGTATGTGAAAGAACGCATATTGTTTACCAGATTACTTCGCTCAAACGATGTTAACAAATCAGCTCCTTTTCTAACATCTGCAATAAAATTATTTATGACAGCAAACACGTATCAGATATTGTTGCACTTATGTTGCCGGAACGTGAATTTAAAGGTCAGATGAGCTTTGTAAGAGAGAGAATAAAGCATATTTACAGAATTATATTTACTAGGTACAGCTTTAAAAAAATCAGCTCTTGTTCAAGCTTCTAAAAACACAATTACGCATCCTTCAAAATTAAAGTCGATATCTAAATACCAATTATTAACGTTTCATTTGTAGACCTTTGAAGACTATGACTTTTTGTACTTCACTTTAAAGCAGGTGAAATATAATTCCCGTACAATGTGCCATTTGCGATAGCCGAATTAGGTCATAAATGTCTTAAACCACCCGCCACACTAAAATATGAACCCTTAAACAGCTGCATCACTGTACTCACAGTTTGAATCATTAAGATAGTTAAATGTTGTAGTTCTGAGCACAACGGACAGTAGCCAAAGTCCCCAAATTTCTTTCCCTTATTTACTTTAAATGAAACCTTTATTAAGCGGACACCTGTATTAAGCGGACGCGGACACCTAAAAAGTGCCTTAAATGGTCATTTCTATTGTTTTTAACCTGTATTTAACGGACACTATTTGTCTTGTAATTAAATTCCACCAACCAACATGCCAGACACCGGAAATGCAAAAGATTGCTTCGAATTGTCACCCATCAATTTTTCGATTTCACATTAAAAAACATGACTTGGCGATATTTGATTAGTTTAACAGTACAGTATTGTTTTCTATTTCGTCTTGTTAGTATACAACTTGTTTCACTCGTCTGATTTCTTCAAATTTGAGTTGCAATCTATGTTTACAGTATTATGATTAATTGGTGCACTTTGACAAAGAAATTAATGCAAATGTATATTGTCACAGTCTCTGGGAGTATTCTTGTTCATTCCAATGGCATTCACTCACATGACGTTATCTATCGAAACCTGTATTAGGCAGACACACTGTATTAAGCGGACACTACAGCATTCCCCGAGGGTGTCCGCTTAATACAGGTTTCACTGTTGTTAAAATTAAACTGAAGTTACACAGATTATTGTAAGAGAACCTACATGTACCACCGCCACTGTCGTAAATCCTTCACCTGGGCAAAAGAAGAAATCTTCACTCATTTTCAAACTCCGCCCCTTTGAGCTCCGTCAGCTACAATGATGGAAAAAACAATGATAAATTTTAATGTATTAAAGAGGTTCCAGATAACGCGAATTTCAGAGAAGGAAGTTACAATTGCCAAGATACTGATATATGAAAGCAAAATTATCTCGCCAAACGTCAAGCGTTTTTTAGAAGTGGAAGTTCGGACATGACATTCTCAAATTACATGACGCTTACCTAGACTTCAGTAAAAATCGTTCCGGTTTTCAAATAAACCAAAGAAAGCTGATATTTCCCATCTCTCGCATTTTTACGGCAACAGACAGGTTTGCATCATTGATTTTTAGTTTAAATACAACAACAGCTTATGAAGTCGATCCATCAGCTGAGTTGCGGTGTGCAGAGAACACGTGCGTAAACGACCGAGCCAGATCAAACACATCGCATTACAGGCTAGAATTTCCACTTACCCACACTTCAACATTGTTTCTTGTATCAGCAACGATGGATTAAGTGGTGCATGTCAGAGGACAATTAAATAATGCAGTTTCCATGTCGAAGTATTTTTGTCTACTCGTCTCTCTGATCTGGGAAAAGACCTCCCCTGCTGCTGCATGTCTCAGCGAAATGAAAACGAGGCAAGATATCCAAGATATCCCGGATATATTGTGCACATGACCTTTTGAGCCCCTTTTGAGCCCTGGCGAGCGAAACAACTGTAGTGGGCGGGGGGAGGTGGGGTTAAAAGACTTCGTTCCTGTAGCTCGTACTTTGGAGATGGCTCTTGGTTCAGATCAACTGATTACCATTTGCAAACAATTAAGAAATCCCCGATGATCTAAACACGAAAGCGTGTTACAGGCTTTTGAACCTCGGCCAGCAGACCGAGGACTAATCTCGTACCCAGATCTCCCACGGCCAAGGGAAAAACAGAGAAAAACAGAGTGAGATCTAGGTACGAGATTAACCGTGGACAATCTAGTCGACAGTAGCCGGTGGAGTGTAGCACCAGGTAAGCGGTTTAGCCTGCGAAAGCATCCGGGTTTTTCGGCTTTAGTTTCTAGTTTCGCCCACCCAGAGGGAGAGAAGCGACGACCGGAAATACGTCCGCGGTTCGCAGGCTACACCACGTTAGAGAGCGTGGAAAAATAAGGAGGAAGAGAAGGATAGGGTCCCAGTCTTTACCCCTCCCCTAGCCTGCGTAGCAGGCGTCGAAAGGGGTAAGGGATAGGGAGGAAGGGAAAAAAGAGGAGGATTGGGGAAAGAGGGTTTCTCCCTCCCCCCTTCCCCTCCCCTTTTTGCGCCTGCCACACAGGCTACCCCTCCCCTCGTGGTTACGTTTAGTTTTTCCTCCTCTTTCGCCACCGCCACAATCAGAACGCCTAGACCATGCTATGAACGCCGCATGTTAATAAGTGAAGAAATTGGTATTTTGAGATATTTCCGCCCGGAACGTGGAATGTCATCTACCAGGAGTTTGCATCACTAGGGTCATAGTTGGGGTCATAGGCTCTAAACTAAGAGTAGTCCCCATTTTTCCTCAGAGCGCGCGTGAAAATTACCCCACGCGAGAGAGGTGAAGCACGGCGGTGAGAGAGAAAAATCGCGCCCCCGCGTTTCGCTCGCTCTTCTTTCCCTGAGGAAAAATGGAGCCTACTCATAGTCTACATAGGCTCCTGTATCTGCATGATCTAAGGTGTCCATCTTGCTGAAATTGACCCAAGAAATATGCAGTTATGACACTGTACTAGTAGTCGTACTAGTAACAAATATTGCATGAATCTACACCAATAGCATGTCCTGTTTGTACATTATAAGCAGTAAAATCAGAGTACGGTTACAAAGTGAACTATTCCACAAAGTTGAATTTTCCAGTTTTGGCGACTCTTTTCTGGGGCTAGGAACCCATTCCAAAACCCCTGGGGCTAAGTTCTAGGGAACTGTATCAGGGCTAAATAAGTAAAGAAAAGGTAGAGGAAGTCGTTGTATTTGGTTCACGTCTTGCATAAAACTTACAATTATGAAGTTCTGTGTCACAGAAGTGCAGTGACGGTAGGAAAATGTACAAACAAGTACGCTGTATTAAAGTGTAGAATTGTTGTTTTTTTCTGTCTCCTTGGGATTCGACTCTTTTCCGTTCCTTTTTATCCAAGCGAGAGAAGCGCGGGAGACGCGCGAAGCGAGGGCAAGGAAAAAAATGAAGCTTCTACTCATTTTTTGCTCCCCTTCGTGCGTCTCTCGCACTTCTCCCGTTTTGCTAAAATGAAGCCGAAACGACTGATACACAGGCTATTAACGTTTTTAATTTTGTTTTGTGTTTCATTTCTGTGTTTTTTTGTTTGTTTGTTTATGTTTATTTATTTATTTATTTATTTTGCCGTTCTCATTACCGGTGCCATCACCGATGCCAACGCTTTCTGATAGGGTGCTTTACATTGTGCTAAAATTACCGGAGATGTTGGTCTCAGACTCTTCGGCCGGAAAAACGTGGTGCATCTACAGAGCTGGTCAGTCTAACTGGTCGCTCCGATCTTTGAATAAATTTAAAATGACGCAGAATGAGAAGTACATTCAAACCAGTATTAAGCGGTCACCCTTTGGGAATGGCTTAATGACTGCTTAATACAGGTTGACTGTCACAGGTTTGACAAACGTCAGAGTTATTCAAGAAAATGAAGGTAGTCAAAGAGCATAATATCTATTCCACGACAGACCTCCTCCCGTTTCTACCTTTTCTTTGGCCAAAAGAAAAAAGTTAAAGACCACTTGACGCCATTCACAGTGCGACTTGTTCAGGGGCAACCAACGAGAATGCAGTTCAAAACTACTTAAACATTAGCCTGAATTTCATCCCATTGCTTCGAGTCGTTTTGTCCTCTCAACGTGAAAGACATTACTGAGGGAGTAATAACGACTCGACGTAATCGGATGAAATTCAGGCTACTTAAACATAGCATTGTTAAACGTATTTTAGTATTTAAACGGTAGATATGGGCATATTTATTATTCCCTACAAATTGTTTATCTTTTCGGATTTTCTAGCTGAAAGTCTAATGATCCGAAAATTATAGTCATCAAAACTTACCTTTTCGAAATTTTCAGTCAGAAAAAAAGGCTCCCGAAAATTCTAGGTGACCTTTTTAGGATAAAACCCGTTAAAAATGGGCAATTTTACCATCTTTTTTAGATATTCGAAAATCCTAGGAGAGGCGGGCAAGCAAGAAATTTTACAACAAATGTTCCGAAAATTATAGATCTCAAATCGTCTTCCGAACAGATATTTTCCGAAAATTGACGTTAGGTGCCCTAGCCTGCGTGGCAGGCGCAAAAAGGGCAGGGAGAGGGGGAGGGAGAAAAGCGCTACCCCCTCCCTTTTTCCCTTTTTCCCTATCCCCTACCCCTTTCGACGCCTGCTACGCAGGCTAAGTCGGTGTCCGTGGTAATGCGGGGTTTGACTGTAATCAACATTTTGGTCAAAACATAAAAGGAAAGCTTCTATCCGTTTAACACTTTGTTCGATTGATGTCGTCGTGGCTTTGTTCCAGTGATTAGATATACTGGTTTAGAATCGGTCGGTTTGGCAAAAAGAAAGCACACATAATGCGAATTTGCGATCAAGCGTTCTTTTTTTCTTTCCTTTCCTTTCCTTTATTTTTGTTGGAAAACACCGCCTTATCGCAGTATTAATAATCAGATTCGAGGACGAGGGTGACATTATATAGTTTTAAGTTTTCTCATCTATTACACCCCGGAAACCTTCATTGTCCTTTCTTTTTTCTTTTTTTCCACCACAGAAGTTAGTACGCTTATTTTCCGTTGAAGGAGGTAAAGCCCTCTCGCAATAGACTACGAGTAGTCCCCATGATAAAATTCCTGTCAGTCCTATCATTCGATAACTTGTTTTCGCCACTACGACGTCCGAAGTAAAATGAAGATGCCTATTAATTTTTCCCGCCAAAATAACGTTGGTTCGCGCGCGCACTACTAAGTATTTAGAAAATCTTGTACTCGCTGTCGTTCTCGTTTTAGGAGCTGTTTACATGGAGGGAGGAAGATCCTAGTACCAGGAAGATCATAGAGGGCGGATCATCCTAGCGCCATATGTTTTCTCTATTCAGTTTACATGCAAAGGGTCGTTGTTGTTGTAAGCGTTGTCCCTAGCGCTAGGATCTTCCTAGTACTAGGATCTTCTTAGCGGAGATGTAGGAAGATCCAAGTACTAGGGACAAACGCTACAAAAATGTCGGCGGGTCGTTCAGTGGCTAATTACAGCAATAAAGGCCGACCATTTCGTTTGGAGTAATCCACGAGCAGATTATTGTGTTAATTCAGCTGAAAGGTAGTGATTTACGCCAGTAAAGAGAGCAGAAGGACCCAAATTGCATTTTTTACTTTGTCATCCACCATTTTTAATTCTTTGTCTAACCTTCTCTACTTGGACAACTCACGGGCCGAAATTTCTGCATGTAAACCCAACGTTAAGTTATTCCACCTTTTAGGATCTTTCTGGTATTAGGATCTTCCTCCGTCCATGTAAACAGCCTCAATCTAAAGCTCTCTGTTATTATAATAGAGACCTTTAGATTCCAGGACTCGGAGGACGGGTACGAGTACGAGATTTCGCTTATTCTTAAAATATAGACTCCCCAGAAAGCTTCATTTTACTTTTACCTACAGTTAGCACTGTTACCCTAAGAGCAGGAGATTATACCCTCTCCCGATCGCAAAATGATAAAACTTCTAACATTGATAACTTTTTTCCGCCACTTCGACATTCTTGCTAAAACTCGTAGTAGAATGACGGCGGCTACCTCGTTTTCCTAGATCTGTACAAACCTGGTTGCCGTTACATAAGTTGTCGTCGAATCATTTCTTTCTCTTTCTGTTGTGCCTTCTTTTGTCCTTCACGGTACTCGCTTGCCTAAAAGGTCATTACTATCTTTCCGCCCCAAATACCCTAATTATAAACTCTCCAGGCCCAAGATAAGATAATAGTGCTGTCTTGCAGTGAAAAATTATTTAAAAAACGCACGAGGGCTAGGGAGGGTTCCCACTTACCTTTTTTTTTTATTTACTCGCCACTGTTCCCTTCCCTAGATCGCGCGTGTTATAATCACTTAGCTTGAGCTCTTTGCGCGGCGCCCCTTGAACCTGAGCCAAGAGCCATGATCATCCTATTATGGCTCTTGACGAAGGCTAATGGGTCAATCTTAACATACTGACTCGGACATATTCCATACCATCACGATTATTTTTGTATCTTTGTTTCATTTAAAAACCATCAACTGCTTAAATTCGATCGAAGACAAGGAAAAACTAACACACTAGCTAAAAACGCCATAAATAAGGAGGATAGAGAAGTAATTTCCATAAAATTCAGATCACGACGAAAGGTAAGTTTTTAGATCGATTCCCGCCAGGAAGTGTAACGTATTCACATGAGAAATACACGTTTCATGACAACAAACTCATGAAATGAGAAGGTTTCTTTTAATCACTATTTTAGACGTTGAAGTTGCAATGGAATTAAAACAACTAATAAATGAATCTTTATGATATCTAACATTGAATCCTGATAAAATATCCCTTAGTCAATTTATCATGCAGCGACCACTAAAGGTAACGTAAGGTTAACGCCGCACGAGCTAAAGGTCCAAACGGCCGGAGCTTATGCCGGTTTCCTCAGCATGAAGCATGTTTAGAAGTATTGCTTCTCCCCTCTGGACGGGATGCTACTCCATCTCAGGGTTACCCCCCAGCTGTATGTCGCCGGTACCCATTTATACACCTGGGTGAAGAGAGACAAAGTAGATAGTGAAGTTCCTTGTCTAAGGAAACAACGCGACGGGCGAGGCTTGAACCCCGGAGTTCGAGATGTTAACCGCTCAGCCACGCACGCCTCCACTGAAGAGCATCAAGCAAATTTTAAACATAAAGGAGTAGGCCTTTCCCGATTACACTCGTAAAATCCTAAAAAAGTGCTGCCAAAAATGGCTAAAAAGTGCTCAAAAAGTGCTCAAAATCTCAAAATAGTGCTCAAAAAGTGCTAAAAGTTGTGAACAGTTACCTCTAAGCTTTTCGTAAATATGTCAATTTTTACTGAAGTAATTAACAATCTATTTTGTGTAGTGTTGTTCGACAGGTTGTTACGAAAGGTTGATAGAATATAGAACAATAATATTTTAAAAAAACTAAAGCCGGTTACGAATTGTAAATAAATTCAGCAGTGCATCAGATAATTTAGAAATTTGAGATGACACACGCATGATACATCAGCCAATCAGAAACTTCTCTTCTCACACTCAGTGAGGATAAGTCCACGTGCCTTTCCATGACAATGGTCTTTTATTCTTGACAACATCATTAGTTATTCAAATTTATGACCTGGAACACGATTCTCGTTGCGAGCGACACACAGTTTTTGCTTTAAAATGTTTTAGAAGACATATGTTGCTCCAAATTTGCTCGAAATGTGAAATATTGCTCAAATGTTGCCCAAAGTGCGAAAAAGTGCTTAAGGGTGCTCAAAATGCAAAATAGTGCTCCAAACTCAAAAAAGTGCTCAAAAGGTGCTCAGCGCAATCGGGAAAGGCCTATAAAGGAGAACGGAATAAGGCTAAGGGAAATGAAGTCTAAAATTTCTGATGCTTGCATTTTCATTGCTTAACGTTACATATCCGGATTGTTCCTTTTTATTATGAACAAGTTACTATTATTATTGTTATCTTCACTAGTGTAGAGCTGTTAGTGTATTTTAATGTGTTCAAAACGTATGTTCAGGGAATTTCTGTCAAATAAATAGTAATAATACAACGTCAAGGAGTAGAGTGACCAAGCATCTATTAATGTGGCTCTTAGCTTCTTTAGCCCCAGCCACGAGGAAATGTTTGTGCCGGCTGAGGAACAGTGATCACGCTCTTATGCGATCCAGAGCGCGGGAAAGTTTTTCATCTATGAATACTATCAATTTATCACCAGTTGTAGTTCTGTCCGTTTCTCTGTAAACTGTTTGAAGCAGCCCTACGACTGTTGAAAATACGTGCTTAATGCTAATTTTACTTAACAGGTGTGTGAAATATTTCTTTGGCAATACGATCATAGAGTGCACAATTTG
This sequence comes from Porites lutea, assembly GCF_958299795.1. Classification (NCBI taxonomy): domain Eukaryota; kingdom Metazoa; phylum Cnidaria; class Anthozoa; order Scleractinia; family Poritidae; genus Porites; species Porites lutea. The sequence goes on along the minus strand of NC_133201.1, from coordinate 28,196,860 downwards.
GCAGTTAAACTCGAGCGCAGCTGCCTTCAAGAAATTAAGCTCAGGCTTAGCAGGTAAATATGAGTTAAAAATAATGGCATATTCATCAAGTATGCATAAAACATGAAGTTTTTACAACATTTGCTTTTCGATCGAACAAAAGATGGGAAATTATGAAACCAAGAGTTTAGACTAAGCTAATGGCTTCTTCTTCAACAAAAATACAAGTCTGATACAAGGCTTGTTACTTCTTTTATCGCCTTTGATTTTTACGAACTTCTGTACTTGTTGGCTACGATTCTATCGCTCGATAACGTTGCGGCACTTCACAAGAAACCCGACTTCCCCGCTTAACTCATATCAATACCTGAGAAGTCTTTTGCGATTGGCTATTGGAGCGGCTCATTAGCATTATATCGAACCTTCGAAATATTTACTTGGAGAAACGATTTCCTATTTTAAATATCACCTTAAAGGGGGTTAAGTTTGGGTTTTCCAGTCTAACTAAGAATTAACAGGTCCTTCTTCAAGAAAAATACAAGGCTTGTTACTTCTTTTACTCCCTTTGATTTTTACGAACTTCTGCCGGTACTACAATTATATGTGTTACAAGAAACCCCACTCCCCCGCTTAACTCATATCAATGCGTGAGAAGTCTTTGTGACTGGCTATAGGAAAGGGCTTATTAGCATTATATGGAACCTTCGAATCATTTACTTGGTGACAACGATTTCCTGTTTTAAATTGCACCTTAAAGGGAGTTAAGGTTGGGTTGTCCAGTCAGTATAAAATAAGGAGAGCAAAGAGAGAGAATAAAGTATTTGCTTCTGAACAGAATTTAAACATGAGAGTGAGGAAGCCAGGTACTAAAATAACAGTTTGAAAATCATGTCAGATCAATTAGTCGATCCACTGGACCGAGGTGTTCAGCGTTTTTTATTGGCTAAACTTTGCAATAAATTATTTATGAATGTGTGATTACAAATTAAAAATGCAATACGCGCTGAACAGCAACAGTTACAACAATAGACAAACAGTTAAGAGTCACTAGGAGATATTTCATATCATTATCACTATTCGGATTTTTGTCTTCTTATGACGACGCAAAAATTCTGTCAAACCTCGGGGTGGGGCTAAAATTTCAACAGAAGTTTGTAATTGTCCCTGAAAATTATTCGTTTCCTTTTTACGGCAGAACCTCTTCCTTAAACTTAGCGGTTCTGCAGTAATTAACAGTTGTTAGTTGTACAGTTCTACGTTGCCCGCCTGCGCTCCCAATAACGGTTTCTAATGGTCCGTCCCTGAGTTTTATTTACCACCCAACCTTTTTACAATACGTGGCCTACATGTCACATTTCGCAGTCATGGGAGATTTAAACTGAATACATTTTATTAATCCTCAGTCAAGTACTGCAAAGGCAGTCGTAGTGGTTTTTTATTCGATAGTGTTTCACATACCTTGTAATTCTTAACATAGTCAATCAAAAGGACATTTGTGCGACTGTACAAAAGAACATTTCATGAGTATTCTAAGACCTTTTCGATAATTACTACTAATAATACAGTGATAGTCATGATACATATATTTACGCGCGTGTTCCACGAACCTCTAACTCTTGACATCTTCAACCAAAAGCACATTTTTACGACCTACGCCTGTACTAAAGAACATTTTATGAGTCTTTTAAGAGCTTTTCGGTAATTACTGCTAACCATAAAACAGATAATCGGGTTGATAGCACAGTAAACAGTACGCGTTAGCCATATAAATGGTGACTGCATCGTATATCCAAAAACTACACGAGGAAAGCGTAGAACTGTCCTGATACTCTGTGATTAAAAAGTTGATAGAGAGAGGTAACCAGCAAAACACAAACACTGTTATGATAGCAATGGACATTTGAAGTACTTTTCTGTTTCTTCTTTTCCACTGTTGCTGATTGTTGGTCCACTGTTCACCTGGGTGTGCCTGTGTCTTGAGCTTGATAACAATGATTGGGTAAAGAATTACTAAGAAGAGCACAGGTATGTAAATAAACAGAATGTGTTTAGCCAGTAGGAAACTGGCATAGGACGATGACTCTCCAAATACTTTCTTCCATTTCGTAACACACCAGGTTCCCTCGGAGTTTTCAACGAACTCGCTGGCGAACAAGTGTGGCGAACTGACAGCTACGGCAACTATCCACGTGGCGAGAATGAAGAAGCGGCACAGCTTGGATCCGATGAGTGGGGAACGGAGTGGAAATACCACGGCTCCAAAGCGATCCACTGCTATCAGAATCAGATTCTGAATAGAAACGACAAAGGAAGCGCTAATAAAGAAAAAGAAAAGCTTACACAAGGCCTGGCCAAGCTGACCACCGATACGAAACGAGTTGGTGAGCAAGTTTGACAGGTTCCACGGTACCAAGAATATTGGATACAGCAAATCAGATGAGGCCATGTTTCCGATGAAATAATTTATCGGCTTTCTTAAGTTCGGCGTTTTATAAACGATCATAACAATGAGAGAATTTGCGGCCAGTGAAACGATAATGAAGAGACAGTAGGTAACGGTTCCTCCGATTTTCCACGCAGTGGAGTTTAACTGATCGAAGCAGCTCCAAGACTCGCTGGATCCGTTCGCCGTTGAATTCATGCTTAGCTTTGCTACGTATCTACGGAATTGTACACATGCAGTCAAGAAACTTTGAATTACTGCTCTGTATTTTGCGTCTGCTGTTTGAGTGGAAGAACTTTTATTGACAATTGTAAGCCCCCTGCGAAGCCACAGCACAGCTGTCCTCTGAGGCCTTCAATATGTGAGTTTGTTCGTAATTTTCCGGCATTATCCACCAGCCGACCTTTTGACAGAATTGAAACAGTGGGGTATTAAAATGTTACAAACCACCCAGAACACTTCATTTTGGTCATGTGGTTGTATTAAGAAATCGATTGAGACTGATTAAAGTATGTTTTAACACATTAAACTTAAAAAATGATATCTTTGGTAGAGTCTTGGTAGTGTATCATCAGCTACTCAAGTTTCACAGTTAACCACAGGAAGAAGAGGTGAAGCTGCCTTCAGGCCATTAAGCCCAGGTTTAACGGGTGAATATGAGAAAAAAATAAGTGCATTTTATCACGTGTGCATAAAACATTAAGTTTTTATAACATTTACTTGTGGGTCAACCTATTAATGGGAAAACCAAGTCTGTTGTCGGCAAAGAGAAACTGGCAGGTTCTTCTGACAAGGGTTTGTTACTCCTTTGACTGCTGGGTTTTAATTGTTACAAACTTCAGTACTTGTTGGCTACAGTTGGCTTTTTCGATAACGTTGTGGCACTTCATTTTTATATAATGGCCAGAAAACCCACCCGCTTTAATACCGTAAATGATCTCATAGACGCCCAGGGCGTTTAATAATTTTTGGGTTACAACAAGGGGCGTTTAATGACAGGAATCATTTAAAAGAAGAGAAAGGAGTTTATTGTCATTTATGTAACAACCTAATTTTCTAAACTAATATGCTTTCGGCGAAAATGTGAAGAGAGCTTATGAATAGCAGAATATTCTGTCTAGCTAGGCCGCCTAGATATCCTTATCCGCGCTCTTTCAAATCTCAACTGCTATGTCAGAATCCTAGTTCAGGGTCATTGTGTTGCTAGCCTAATTATCAAGCCTTCCTAAGGGGCTAGGGGAGAGGAGATTTTGGAAGGCGGAGAGGGGAGGGTGGAGAAGAGAAAGAAAGGCCGTTTCTCTCCTTCAGCTCTCATCCTTTTTCGCTTTCATCTTTCCCCTTTTTCCCCAGAAACGCCTGATACTCAGGCTATTGTGTTGCCATCTCCAATCAATTCGTACTTTTAAAAGGAACTTTGAAACACTGAACAAGATGCAATGCTCAAAGTCTTGTTAATCAAGCAGGTAACTGAATAATTTGAATGATTTGGGTCTTTTTTACTAATTTCTAGTAATTTTTGAAATGGTTTTCATGTGGACGTCTACTAGTCAAAGGATGTTTATTAGCGAGGGCGTCTAATGCAAACATAATATCATAGAGCGGCGCTTATTCAATGAGCCACGAGGCGTTTGTTTGAAAGGGGATGTCAGTTAGTCATTAGATCATTTATGGTAACTCATCAATGCTCAAGTAAGCCTTTTGTAATTTGCTAGGAGAAACTCATTAGCATTGAACCTTCGAGTTATTTATTTTGTCTGAAAGGAATTCTTTCTTAATTTCTCTTTTAAGCCCTTTAAAAGCTTTGGTTGTCGAGTCGAAATAACACGGGCGGGGGAGCAATGAGAGAGAACAAAGTATTGGCTCCTAAACAAAATTTAAACAATAACAGGGGGCAAGGTACTATCAAAAACTACAGTTTCAAAATTATGTCAGTTAGTCGATCTACAGAAGGTGTTGATCGAAAATAAACTGGCTAGACTTTTGCATAAATTAACTACGTATAGATCGGGTCAATTTCCTTTCATATGGAACGGTGCAGAATATTTACTCCTGAACTCTTTAAGCTTCCATATTTCAATGAAGTGATTATTTGGTAAGCGGCAAATTCAGGAAGGATAGATCTTTGCACAGAAGGCAATACGTGCCAGACAACAGAAGTTACAACAGTGAGATGTCAATCTTAACAGTATACACTTAAGAATAACTAGGAGATATATACCATCATTATTATTTTTTTTATCTTTGTTTATTTAAAAACTATCAACTGCTTAACTTCGATCGACAACAAGGAAAGACTAACACACTAGATGAAAACGCCATAAATAAGGAGGATAGATAAGTAATTTCCTCAAAATTCAGATCACGACGAAAAGTATTTTTAGATCGATTCCCGAGGAAGCGCAAAGTATTCACGTAAGAAATACACAATTTATCGGCGTTTTTTAAGCTGTTCATCACGAATTCATGGGAGGAGAAGGTTTTTTGATCACTATTTTAGACGCTGAAAATGCAGCGTAAATTTGAACAATTAATAAATGTATCTTTGTGATATTTTACACTGAATCCTGATAAAATATCCCTTAGTTAATTTATCATGTAGCGACCACTAAAGGTAACGTAAGGTTAACGCCGCACAAGCTAAAGGTCCAAACGGCCGGAGCTTATGCCGGTTTCCTCAGCATGAAGCATGTTTAGAAGTATTGCTTCTCCCCTCTGGACGGGATGCTAGTCCATCTCAGGGTTATCCCCCAGCTGTATGTCGCCGATGCCCATTTATACACCTGGATGAACAGAGAAAAAATGGATAGTGAAGTTCCTTGTCTAAGGAAACAACGCGAAGGGCGCGGCTTGAACCCCTGTGTTCGAGGAGTTAACCGCTCGGCCACAGACGCCTCCACTGAAGAACATCAAGAAAATTTTTAACATAAAGGAGAACGGAATAAGGCTAAGGGAAATCAAGTCTAAAACTTCTGCTGCTTTCATTGTCATTGCTTAACCGATACCTATCAGGATTATTCATTTTTGTTATTAATAAGTAAAATTATTATTAGTATTATTATTGTTATTTATTCTTCACTAGTGTAGAGCTGTTAGTGTTTTTAATGTGTTCAAAACTCCCATTTTAAAACGTGTGTTCTGGAAATTTGTGTCAAATAAATAGTAAAAATTCAACGCCAAGGAGTAGAGTAAGTATCTATTAATGTGGCTGTCTTAGGCCAAGAGGAAATTTTGTGCTTCTGAGGAACAGTGATCATGCTCATGCGATCCAGAGCGCGGGAAAGTTTTTGATCTATGAATACTATCAATTTATCACCAGTTGTAGTTCTGTCTTTTCTCTGTAAACTGTTTGAACAGCTCTAAGACTGTGGAAAATTTAGTTGAAAATACGTGCTTAATGCCAATTTTACTAAACGGTTGTGTGAAATGTTATGTTTGGCAGTATGATCATAAAGTGCATAATTACGCGGGATGACGTAGTCTGCAGCGTCTTAAATTCGGGAGCGCATTCCTTTCGTTTTCTTCGGAGTCAAAAATTGCCTTGTTTTTTTTTAACTTTCCCGCATCCCGCGACCGTCCCAAAAAATTGTGTGATTTTTATTGGCTACAACTTCAAATCACTTAGAAGTCAGGTTGGATTGCACAAGCAGAAAAAAGATACTGCGTAAGCAAAGAAGGGAAAAGCAAGCTCACAGCGTAGAGGAGGACAAAGACTCAAGGCTGTGCTCTAGATCTATCGGCGCAAGACTTGGCCTCGGGTGACTGAAAATATTGTCTAGGTGGCCCAGCCGGGCGACTTGCTGCTTTTAGTTTGTTGTTGATTTACAGTCAAAAAGCTAGAATGTCTGGAATTTATTACTTGCGAAGTCGTAGCTCGCTTGGTCTCTTCGCGGCCTAAACAAGAACGCCCCGCCCGCTAAGAAACTCTTGAGTTCGACTTATATGTAGGAATATGTAGCACGTCTATCAAAAAGCTTTATGAAAATGTTGTTAAATCGGGCAGAGGGCACGCGTTGATGTTTTTAAAAAGGTCGTTTCCGTGAATTCACATGTAACATAATCCTTTACTATGGACCTCTATGAACGTGACAAGCTGCACAGTTTTGATGGTAACAGCTTTTTAAAATAACATTGAAATTTTTTCTTCAAATTAGCATGGTTCATTAGTTAGTTTTTCAAAACAAATTGTTACTTTTGCTCTGACAGGCGTAAACTACGGTCGGCGACGCAAAACAATAGTATTTTGAAAAATCGCCGAATAAACAGGGGTGTCACTCTTTTATGTTAATTAAATATTTTTACTTGTTTTTTTACTGTGTCTGCGAGGCTAAAACATAACTAAGAATATTATTCCAGTAAAATGCAATGTATAAAAAAGAAAAGAGATGCCAATTAATCGTGATTGTTTTAGAATCGGGTATAAATCTATAAAGTCCCGCATTGTCTTTCGTGTCGTGACGTGGCATTACGTATCAACTAAAAATAAATACGCAAAAGCTAACCAAATCCACAAAAGCTCATTTGACCTGGTCATTTCACCGATAATATAGAAAGAAAATACTTCCGTTCTGCACTTAAACGAAGACTTTACAAGAAGATGATCTATTCCAAAGGAGATAATAGCTTTGGGGCGGCCCGGGCGGGGTGGGGGGCGCACTTCCTTTATAAGAGGCTAATGGGGATGTGCGATAAGGTCGCATTTTCACGACTGGATTGACTAGAACGCGGTTGCATTTTCAATAGAGTTACTAGAATGGGGTCGCACATTTTCAGATTTTTTGGGTAAGAAAGTTGTTTATATTTACGGTTAGCAAACGTACCAGGATATTTGTACTGTAGGTGAAAAGTAACGTGTTCTTCATTCAATTTATTAAAAATGGGTCAATTCATTTTTTGATGACCTATTCAGTTAAAGGATTGATAAAGTACATACATAAATAGAAAGTGACTAAGTTGGGATCGCAAAAATTACATATTTGCCCAAAAGTGACTAATATGGGGTCTACAATTGGCCACAGAATAGACTATAATGGGGTAGGGGCTCTGAGAGGCCAGCGGCACATACCCAGCAAAAATTAACCCAAGTAACCCCTCCGGGGGCGCCGCGGTTTCGTTGAAATCATAACAGTTTCCCAGGAAAGCTCTACGGGATCTCGGTCAATCTTAATAAGCGAATTTTCTTTTCAACCTAAATCAAAATGATTAGTAAAAAGAATAGTGCCCTTATTTTTGACCCCAAATTTTATTTATAAAAAAATACATAAACAGACCAGAATCTTACTTTTCTATTTAAAAAACATGAAATATTCGGCTGCGTTGCCCACGTTTCTCAAATGGCGCGAAAACTTACTTTCATATGACAACATGCGGGTTTTTTTTTTTTTTTTTGCACGTTCAGGAGCTCAAAGGGATGTGATTTTTCATGAAAAAATATTCACCAAATTCTGCTTAACTTGTTCAGAAAATAATTTGTTTAATTTTTAATAATGAACTAACAGCTCACTGATTTATTAATTTCACTGACCAGCTTGGAGGCCCGAGCACCCCAGCTAAAATGATCTTTTAGGCCTGGGCACCCCAGCTAAAATGCTTGGGGAGCCCGAAGGGCTCCCTGAAATTTTCTTCCAGAGCGCAGCCTTGCAGCCCTGTAGTTATTGGAAGTATGATACATTACATGCTATTGTTGAATGTGGAAGTCCATTTTTGGGGAACATTAGTAAAGGAATGCAAATTTTAGTGAACTACCCCATACCCCCGTTTTGTTTTGAGTAGCAAAGGAACCCTTGTGTGTAACTCATCTTCTAGTGTATTAGTCTTCAAGAGAACATCTCCGTCTCTCCTGCACACATTTGTTGCATGCACTACTCAACTTTCTATTTCCATTCATCATACCGGTAATTCTTTCTTACACCAACACATCCCGCGTAAACGCCTTTGGGCGTCCTCTTGTTTGGCGGTTAAATTCGAGCGCAGCTGCCTTCAAGCAATTAAGCTCAGGCTTAGAGGTAATTTTGAGTTAAAAGTAAGAGCAAATTCATCAAGTATGCATAAAACATTAAGTTTTTATAACATTTGCTTTTCGATTGAACAAAAAAATAATGGGAAATTATGAAACCTAGTCTAGAGTCTACACTAAACTAAAGGGTTCTTCTTCAACAAAACACAAGACCTGTTTCTTTTTTTACCGCCTTTGATTTTTACGAACTTCTGTACTTGTTGGGTACGATTCAGTCTCTCGATAACGTTGTGGCACTCTTAACCCCACTCTCCCGCTTAACTCATATCAATGCCTGAGAAGTCTTTTGCGATTGGCTATAGGAGAGGCTTATTTAGCATATATGGGACCTACGAGTCATTTACGTGGTTAAAACGATTTCCTGTGTGGGTTTTCCAGTCTAACTAAGAATTAATAGGTTCCTCTTCAACAAAAATACAAGTCTTGGTACTTCTTTTACTCCCTTTGATTTTTACGAACCTTCTGCCGGTACTACAATTAAGAAATGGTAAATGTGCAGCGTGCAACCATGGAGTTATCGATGCACGCGGGAGGTTGCTAAGCACGAAAGAAGCGTAAGAGTCGCACGAGGCGATAGCCTCGTGCGACTCTAGCTTCTTGAGTGCTTAGCAACCTCCCGCGTGCATCCATAACTCCATGGTTGCACAGCTGCAACGTTTACCATTTCTTTTATAACATAATCAAAAAAGAAAAACATTATTTTCCATTTGCCTTCGGTTGAGTCATCGGTCCGAGTTCATGCCCGCCCCTTTGAGTTTTTCTTTCGCTGAATCAACCGTTCTCCGTCTTCAGGTAAATTGCAAAACGTTTTTCGTTGTTATTCTGAATGGCATCTGTCTACTTGCTCTTAATATTAGGGTGGAAACTTTGAGGGAAAACTATAGCTGCAACCAGCACCAGCTAAAAAGACTCTAAAAAATAAGCTAAAACTAAATAAATGAAATAATTATCAAGCTTATTTATGTGACAATTTTTGAAATAAACGTAAAGTAGAAATGAGAAAATTTGACTGTAATTCCTTTAGAATAACAGGTAACACTAATTTTAAAAAGATATTAACTATCTTTGTATCTGTCTGGGGAAATCTAGCTATGAAAGTCAAAGTTGCAACTGAAATTCGCCGACACACAGCCGGCGCTGAAGCTGTTGTTTTTCGACCGTTCTCTGAACGACCGATATGAATGAACACTGACAAGAGCCATAATAGGACAGAGAGGGAGTCTAAGGGCGTTGGCCGGGATATCTTAATTTCAAAACAGTTTTTTTTAGAACTATGCCGACCACGCGGAAACAGTTTCCGGTAAACTGGTTGGCTTCCGGAAGACTCGCTGTCAGGATTTAGCGCGCCAAAGTGGTACCACGGTTTGAAACTTGCGGAAAAAGAGTCAAAAAATAAGGTTTCATCCACCGTTGACTGTTTATTTTTTTGTGCTTTATCAACGCGCGCTTTGTCGGGTTATTTAGTTGAAGTTTTCTCCGGACCGAGTTGGCTTTCCCTTTTCGGAGCTGACTCTCTTTCCAGGTCTGTTCAGTGTGCTCCTGATGAGAATGACAGACCTTCTGGGCAGACTAAAATTTTTAAATTAACGTCAGTCTATAATGTTCCCGTCTATATTAGTGAGCTCACTAGAACTTAATAACAGTGTAACATAGCTATTTATCTATTTAGTTCTCGTACCATAGCTAAATGAGTATTTACCACTTACTTAATGTTACACATTCTTATTAAAAATAACTAACGTATTTGTGGCTATTCTTCCCGCAGCTACATGTAGTTTACGTTCAATGAACTAATGTGTGGTCATTGAACTACTGATGTGGTTATTGATCTGTTGTGTACTTATTGAACTGCTGTATGGTTATGGAACTAACAAAAAGGAAAACTGTCCTATTATGGCTCTTGCCTGAGATCAGGCCCAATTTTAGAGGTTCTCATACGAAAATAGAACCTGGTCTCAGGTTACGCCCCTACCATTTGAGTCATCTGAGAGCCGGTCACGGGGCACCGTAAGTAGGATATTAAACAAAGCAGCACGTTTAGCTTAGCCGAACAACAACTTTTTGCAGGTGCATCACGAATATACAATATCTAGCTCCATCACTTGCAAGATTGCGCGTCTCGCGACTTATGACTGCCCAATAACCAATGCTGCTACGGTTCCTACAGTTACAAAAATCATAAACCAGAAGAGGAAATAACAATCAGAGAAAGCAGAAATATACATATATCTCAAAATGTTCCAGCCTTTATGAAACAAAAACTTCTCAGTTGTATCGGTGCTTGGCCCGATTATCACCCATTTTCTGTCGGCGTTCACTCGCGTATACAGGAGGATATCACATTCTACCCTGGCTGAATACAGTAAAGTAGTCCTATGATGATTTACAACAAATTCTCATCACTAGGTTTTACTGTAAAACTTCCCATCATAACTCGCCACTTTAGAAGAGACGAGAAGCTGGGACGAATTTAATTTCGAAAAGACTTCTGGGAGTATAATCAGTAAAGAGGGGAATGGCCAATAGCTGACCGCCGCTTCCCCACCAACGATACCAGAAATAAAAGGCCATTCTCTGTATCAAAACGAGGTTAAGTGTTCAGTCTTTGATATGGGAATAAATTTTCAATCTCATGTAAATAAAACTCATTTTCCCAAGACGGGTTGTGCACTTCGCCTTATTTTGACAGTGAGGTGTTTTTGAACTTGGAAGTGGCCTGTTGCAGAACACATTCTATAACATAACCAAAGCGGTAAAATGTTGGTTTGTTAACTGTTCCTCGCAAAAGAATACAACTTAAAATCAAGTTTCACCAGCCTTAATTGGTAATAAACTACTACGCTTGTGTTGCATTCTGGGTTTTCAGGTTATTGTGAAGTGTCTTTTCAATAGGCCACTTCCGAGTTCCAAAAACCCTCACTTCCAAAATGAGGCTAGGTGCACAACCTTCCTTGTGAAAATGAGTTTTATTTGCATGAGAATGAAAAATGATTTCCATACTAAAGGCTGAGCACCTACCCTCGTTTTGAAACAAAGGCCCGGGGGAACTCAGAAATGGCCTATTTTCTTAATATTACGTCATGTAGTGATCGCAGCCCCCCACATCACCAAGAAACTACCTAGAATAGGCAGATTTGATATTTTCCAAGTAGACTTCAACATACCCTTCTATCCAGTTCCCCAAAAATCTTTCCGCGCTGTCCTTTCCCAGAAAAGATGAACACAAATATTTTATCACCTATGCTGTAGCTGAAATAAAAGCTTTGAAAACAAAACGTGGTGAGGCTGCTAAAAAACCAACAAAACCAGACATATGCGATGGCAAACTGCAACCAAGATACAAATAATTTACAATATCAAAACTTAATTAATGTAAAATGACTATAGTTTTTATGGCATAATTGTAGTACCGTTCACAGTAAATAGAGACCTTTCGAGTCAAAGATGAGGACGAGTACGGGTACAAAAATTTAACTAAAAATTGTTTCGCGTATTGTTGAAAAATATGCACAACGAAGAGCTTCATTGTGCTTTACCTCCCCCCCCCCCCCCACCACCACAAAAAAAGTTAGCACCGATACCGTAAATTTTATATTATATTTTTCAAAGGCCCTTTTTGAGGGGATTATATTCGGAGGGGCTTATGTACGGAGGGCAATTTTCATTTCAAAAATGATTGGGCTAGCTTATAGTTGCAAGGAAATGTACCGTTTTTGCTTTGGTTTATTTTGTATTTGAGGGGAATTTCCAAGTACAAGCCCCCCCAGGGGGCTTATATTCGGAGGGGCGTTGTAACGGAGGGTTTTTGGCGTTACGAGTTTGCGGGGCTTATATTTGGAGGGGCTTATACAAGGAGGGCTTATTTTCGAAATTTTACGGTATTTTTATAGAAGGAGGTTAAGCCCTCTAACGATCGCAAAATAGCAAACCTCCAAACATTTGACAGCTCGCTTCCGCCAATACGACATTTTCGCTAAAAATCGTAGTGGAATAACGACGAAATCTCGTTCTCGTCTTAGAATCTAAAGGTTCTATCATGTGACCACTGACGACGCAAACGTCTTCACAGGAAACACAGTGTCTCTTCACGTTTTCCTAAATACTTGAAGATTGCGTAAGATGCAACGCAATCATGCATGCATGTGCTTATTGCTTGCATTCCTGTAGGCATCTGCGGGACATTACTTATCCCAACTGAATAAGGTAATTTTCCACATCGGCGAGAAGGGAACGACTGGTGTCATCTCCTTACTCCCCGCCCTCTCCTCCCTCCTCGTGGTTTCCCTCTCCCCCTCATGGGGCTGTCTCCTGGTGGGTAGGGCCCCCTTTCATCGTCATGCCAGGGCCCATCTTCAAAATTGTCCTCGGGCCCTCTCCAACCCTCCGGGGGGCCTTGATCTATTAGGCAGAAAAAGAGAGATAAACCCATGATCAATACTCCTAAGTAGAACTTTGAAAGAAGTCGAAATCAATAAAGCAACCGAAGTTGCCATATCACCGCGGAAAACAAAACCTTTTCCACTCGGGATCGAGGGAGTTCTTTTTCCCTTTGTGCGACCCTCTTTATTTTAATAGGCCCTTTACAGCCAACCATTCACGTGGTACAAAACCCCCATGCTGGAGAGCAAAAGTCGCACCGGGACCAAACACTGAAACAAAAGGCGTACATAACTTTAAATGGTAATTTCCCTTGTTTGTCTTGTCCCAGTGCGACTTTTGCTCTCTAGCATGGCGGTTTTGTACCACGTGAATGGCTAGCTGCAAAGGGCCTATCTCGCTCAACTGCTTAAATTCGACGCGTTCTCATTTACGTGTCCGTAATTAGTTGTCACATTTGTGTAAGAAAGATCGATTGAGACGAACTTGATCTATTAATGTTTTCTGTACATTCTAAGGTTTTTGAGGGCTTTACTGAATTAGCTGCGTTCACTATGACTGTCGGAAATGACATCATAATCTCTTTAAGTAAAATTTAAATCGATTATAAATTGTTTGAAAGGTTGAAGGTTTATAGGAGGTGTTCAGCATCCCCCCTTCCCATCAAAAAAAAAAAAAATTGGGGAAAGAGGGGAGGGGTGGTTGTACAGGAGCTAGGGGGTGGAAAGTTCCCCTATCTTGTATTAAGTTCTTACCTGGCCCCCGTCTCCAGTCATCTTCGGGTCGTATAGCCTTAGGAGGCCCTCTGTCACCGTCTCTAAATCCGTCTTGTTCCCCTGACCGCTTCCTGCCTCGCCTGTCAGGAGTCCCTTTCCATGAATCATCATCGAGACCGAAATCAAACCCTGCCTGTCCCATAGGCAGCGGTGGGGGACTGAGACTCATTAGGGGACGTATAGCTGGTTTATTCTCGTTTGTTTCTGGTGGCGGCGGCGGGCCTGGGCCTCTCATCATGCGTGGATCACGTGGTTCGTCTCTTGGTGGTGGCCCTCGAGGATCATGGGGGTGTTGAGGTGTTCCCCAGCTATCACGCCTTTCGAAGAGACCTGAATCAGGTTCAAAACAGAGATTGCAGATGTTGTATACCGTGGCTCAACACGAAGCCTTTACTAGTAAAAAGAGTTACGTGACAAAGCTTCTTGGCTCTACAATGCCATTTTCTCAACAAGCACAACGCGAACGGTTGATTACCCGCGCCCTTACTGGAATATACGGGTAGACTGCTTCTCAAAGGACCAATTTGTCTGCCTATTTGCTATCTTTCTAAAAAGCTAAAATTGATTTCCAAAATAATGGTCCAATTTTGCTTTTTTTAAAAGAGTATATTTAGGCATTGAACCTGTTTGTTGTCGTCTGTTGCTATGGATGGCAAGAATGGACGTATATTGAAACTTTGAAAAACCCGGGCCAACTTTTTCAAGTTTAATGCTGTGCTTGCAAAAATCACCAAAATATTATCGCAGGCACCCAACGACTGTTTTCTGTGAAATATCTGTTCGGAGAACCAAATATTGCCTAGAATTTTCTATTACTTGAGGACGGCTAACAATTTCTAGATGACCGTTCCATTCCTTCTTGTATCTAATTAATTCCCTACATTTTTCTGAAGATCAATTTTTCACATTTCACTGTTCAGGTTAGGCTATTTTTGGTAGCAAAAAGGAAACCTAACATTTTCGGAGTTAAAACTGTGATGGGGAGAGGAACCAGAAAAATCGTCACTTTCGTAAAACGTTAAATTGCACCTTAAATTTTCGGCAAAATAATACTGAAGCCCTTAAAATTTCGAAACGACTCAAGTTCCCCTAGGATGACCGAACAGATACAAATTTTAAAGCGCCGCTTAGAATGCATTCCTAGAGAAAGTGTTTTCAATGTATTTAGGAGCAAACCGTCGTTGTGTGCCCCTCAGGTTAGTGCGCCCTGATTTTTCTTTTGATATCTTCTCCCTACCTACAAAGGAGCATTTTGTACATACTACAAGTATTCACTCATTCCGCGCCGACCTATTAAAAACTACAATTTCAGGAACTAGCAAGAACAGCTATCTGCAACGGCGATGCCAAGAACAGCCTGCGAGCAAGCTCTCCTATTTTGGGCGAGTGAAACAAGTCTCGCGAGAACGCGCGAGCGAGCGGCGAGCCTCGCTTCGCTTGCCCAAATAGGAAAGCTTGCTCGCAGGTTATGCCAAGAAACACAACTTGTACAAAAGAAACGCGACGGATTCTCTAACCATGTTGTTCATCAGGTCTTCGTCCTTGTGGCGGCTCATCTGGAGGTCCACCCCAGCGCGGGTCTCTATTTTCATTTCTTCCTGGGTTATTACTCTTGAAACCCCTCGATGAAAGGTTGTGAATAAATGGATGATGGCCTCCTGGATTGGACCCTTGCATATCGGGACCATGATGCGGAGGCGAGTCATGACCACGCCCTCTTGAGGGACCTCTTCGAAATCCTCTTGAACTTAGATCATGAGGATGTCGTTGGTTATTATCTCCCATGTCAAATCTCGGCGACAATTCATTCCTGTTCTCTTCACGTTCATTGGGTGGTGGTCGCCATGGCCCCTGGTCAAGCCTGGGATCCTTGGTAGGCGCAGAACCTTTCAAAAGACAGGGCAAGATGTTATTGAAGGGATCTGTGTTCCACGAAAATTACTGCTGTTTCAAACTCCTCATTGGAAATGAAAAGACCCAACGGTTACGAATGTAAAACACACAAGGACCTAGTCCATCCATAGTAAATGATAGTGTCATGAAACTTAGTTCTAAATGTGCAACCTTTACCTCTGTGGATGAAATTCTATGGTGTTACCATTGAAATGAAACCTCTTCACAAGAACTTTCAAACGATACTGTTTATTTAGTACGTAGTTCTAACTTTTGAGTCTGTGAATGAAATCCTATGGTGTTACCATTCAAATGAAACCTCTTCAGGGGCACCCAACGAGAATATAGTTCAAAACCACTAAAACATAGCATTGTTAAACGTACTTTGGTATTTAAACGGTAGATATAGGTATATTTTTATCCCCTAAAAATTTTTCATCTGTTCGGATTTCCTAGCTGAAAGTCTAGTGATCCGAAAATTATAGGGATCAAAACTTCAGCCAGAAAAAAGGCTCTCGAAAATTTTAGGTGACCTTTTTTAGGGTAAAAATCCGTTAAAAATAGGCAATTATACCATATTTTAGATGTTCGAAAATCCTAGGAGAAGCAGGCAAGCAAGAAATTTTACAACCAATGTTCCGAAAATTCTAGATCTCAAATCGTCTTCGGAACAGATATTTTTCCGACATTGTCGTGGGTGCCCCTGCCTCTTCAGCAGTACTTTCATATTGTACTATTTGTTTAGTATGTTGCCTAACTTTTGAGTCTGTCAATGAAATCCTATGGCACCATGCTACCATTCAAATGAATCCTTTTCAGCACTGCTTTCACATGGTACTATTTATTTAGAACGTAGTTCTGATTTTTTGAGCCTGTGAATGAAATCCCATGGTGTGTGACCATTCATATGAAACCTCTTCAGCAGTGCTTTCACACGGTACTATTTATTTAGTATGTAGTTCTAACTTTTGGGTCTACAGACAAAATCCTACGGTGTGACCATTCAAATGAAACCTCGTTTATTTCACACGGTACCATTTGTTTATCAGTATTTCACAAACTCAAATTGGAATTTTGGTCAAATGTTCACCTCAGTTTATAACTGGCTGCTGTTCAAGTGAGACGCATGGTTGGGTATGTCTGTTGAGCATTCGTAGTGATCCTTTAATTTCCAGGCGAAGGCGAAGTGAAGAAGTAAGGAATTTTGGTTACATATAACATCACAGAGGTGAAAGAGGAGAGGCAAACTGGGGCCCAAATGAGGCGATCGCGGAGAAATAAATGGTCGCACCGTAGGTTTCACATCACTTGAAATGACTTGAACAGACCAAAAGCATTGAAAATCGGACGTTTTACAGCTGTTAAGAAAATGGCACTTTCCTCCACCAATAGCATTGGTGTAATGCGCATACCTTGAAAAGGGAAGTCATCTCCCCTTGGAGCACCACCTTGTGAATTAGGGCCAGCCTGTGGTCCACCAGATCCCTGCATCAATTGCTGGGGTTGCTGTGGTGCAGGTCCAAGCAATCCAGGACGTGAGTCTATTTCCATGTTCCTTGGTGGGGAACCCAAGATTCCCTGAGGTCCATTAAACCTATCCCCGGGTGGGCCCCTGAAATCTCTCCCACGTCCAAGATTGTTAGGGCCCTGGTCATGCCAGTTTGGAGGTTTAAAATCGCCAGGAGGGCCCCGGCGCTCATCCCAAGAGTCTCTCCCTGGTCCTGGCCTTCTGCCATCCCCTCGGAGTTGTCCATGACCAAATGGATCCCTCTGAGGACCATCAAAAGGCCTTTGTCCTGGTTCTTGCTTAAAGCTATTTGGCTGTAGAAGTCTTTGAGGAGCAGGGGGGTCAAAAGGCCCTTTGTGGTTCCTGTCACCAGGCCTCCCCGGTTGAAAAGGAGGGGCATCTGGTCGAAGCACTGAATTCCCATTTTCAGCAGCCGAGTTTATTTCCCCCAGAGACCCTAATCCTGGAATTGAGGGACTGGATTTGAAGTTAGGAAGAGTGAATCCAGGATTTTGTGATTCTAACTGCCTTGGAAGAATAGGGGTGGTCTTTTTAGCTGGTAAATTGCCAAATCCAAGCGATGGCCCTACAGGAAGGGAGAAGAGGTAATAGGAAGTGTAAAAAAATAAATACACCACTCCCGTTTACCTTATTAATACGAAATTCAGTACATCAGTCATATTAAAGCATAATCGTCAAATCAGTTAGTAAGAATTTAAAAAAACTAGTGCCCAAGATTAGTAATCAATCTTGCACAAGCAGATTACTTCCCTGCCCTTGTTTCGTATGTAAAACGAGAAGCTTTATTCTGAGCCCAGGTACAGACTAGCATAAATAATATTGCTTTTTGCTTCTCTCACAAAGGATATGGTCCGCAAATGAGTATGCATTCTCCAAGCTCCCAAAATATCTCTCCCTCTCTCCTTTAAAACAAATCGCTCGCTGCAGTTTTTTGCAAAGTCATTTATGTTGTAAGGTCACTGAATTCCTCTTTCGCACAATAGCTAACTTTGATTTGGACCAACCTTTTTCTCCCAAGTCATATCTATCAATGTCTGGGAAATCTTCAGCTGGGTTCAATGTAGTGTCCATTCCTGGAATAGCTGTACTCACAACCGGAGGGTGGTCACCATCTGAAAATAATATAAAGGCATTAACACCATTACCCTGCATCATCAAATTAATAAATCTCTTTGGCTTGTACGTGTTTTTTTTTTCAATGAAGGTCTAAGGGAAGTTTGCCCCTTTGCCTTTTCATAAATCATGCATAGATATGTATAGGTGCAGATCGCCCCCGTGGGATTGAGATGAAATTTGAACGAACCTGCTCTCTAGAGTATTATGACATGAACTGCATTGGGAAAACAAAACATTCAAGCTAAAGAGGTCTATTAACCCAAAATGGTTTTGGTCAGAGACTAGAAGATCCATTGATAGCTGTCTACCATAGGTGAGCTGCTGTGTTAAAAGAAGTTAACTTACAGACAATAGTACCATCTTTCTCAAAGAAAGTTTGGCTTATGGGATTTTAAAAGTGACAACGAAGAGTATAAAATTATTATTTTAGCATGTGGGCTCCTATAAAATTGAAACATGCTCTTCTTTAACTGTGAAAGGTATCTTTCTACAAAACTGATAAATCTTAAAGTTACAAAGCTGTAATCCAGACAACATGAATTTTAAACTCCCGACTCCCACATACATACACTCCAAATGACAAACTCATCAATGAAAACTCCAAGAAAGAGATATAAGTGAGGTACCACTTCCACAATGTAATGTTGACTTACCAGCATCATCCTCTGTGTCCAGAATATTTAAATTGTATTTATCCCTCATTCTGTCACCCAGTCGATTACGAGTCCAAAATTTACTGTCAGATGAAAAGACAGTGATAAAAATAAGTTCCAGCTGTGACATAATAAATAAAATGATGATGGGTAACTTTCTAAAACCTGTGGTACGTGCTGGGGGGGGGGGGGGGGGGTACTCCCTGTGATGGCCATAAGGGGAGGCTCCGCCCAAAGGGGGTATCTTTTTCAGGCTTCAGGTATATGAAAGGGTAGGGATCTCACTAGTTGAAGAATATAAAAAGGTTTGGGAAATCTGTCATTTGGGTCTGTGAAAGAGCCCAAAAGGGCTAACAGATGAATTTTATGCCTCTATAAAGTTGAGAAAATATACTATTTTTGTGATTGATTCTTATTTAAAAGACAGTGCATTTACAGCAGTTAAAAGGGATGCAAAGTTCTAAACAAGGTATGTGAAAGGGGTACAATTTGTCAATAGAAAGTATACAAAAGGGGTATCTTTTTCGTGAAAATTAGTATATGAAGGGTAAGCGGTTGGACCTCAGGGCGGAGCCTTCCCATATAAACATTTGTTGAGTACCTCTGGGGGTACACCCTGCCTCAAAAGACCCATTACCATATGAAAATAATGTGCATCAAAGGCTCCTGCCTTAGCAAACTTAACTTAACTTAATGCTAAGTCCAGGAACATGCCAGCGATGCATGCTCTAGCACCTCTATATATCGCTTTTCCACTTGAATAACTTGTGCTGTGATTGCACTACAATATAAGCTGTTTTACCTGGAGTGATCATTAGATCCAGAGCACAGTATGTGACCTAATGGATGCCATGCTAGACTCCACACCATTCCTTCATGAGCCATCTCCATATTCCCTACATCTTTCTCAGCACTTAAATGGTAAAACAACAAAACAAAATAACATGCAATTCCCAAATAGTGCCAGTTTGAATAGGCAAAAGATCATCCCTGTTGCCTTAGAGCACTTTCCATTTGTCAGAACTGACCGGCCAGATCATTTGTGTCGTAATGAGAATTTCACGTTTAATTCATAGCATCCAGCAAAATCAATTAAACCTTGACAGTATGTAAAAAGGAGATGGTTTTCCATACAAACTCTTGGAAAAAGCTTATTTCATTGTCAGATCAGAGGAGGGTATCCAAAAACTTAACTTACTCTTTTGAATATCCCTGGAATTTAGTTTAGTGGCAAAATGCAATTTGCATTTCATTAAAAAATCAGCCAGTTAAAAAGTGATATACAATCTTGTCATTCATGTAAGAATTTCAGTCTCAAACAAACGTCAGGTCTCATGGGGGGGGGATCCCGCAGACCCTCTCCCTGGATCCTCCACTGATTTCCTGTTTTTAAACTGTGGATGCTGTACTCACCCAACTACCCAGAACATCATGGAACCATCTGATCCACCACTGACAAACAATGACTCATGAATAGGATGCCAGCTGATTGCTACAAAAAAAAAGAAAACAAATACACTAAATTGACATGCCAAGCAACATAATTTCACTACTAGCTAAATACAAATTATTAATAAGTGGAACTCCCAAGCGAGAGGTATGACTGGAAGAAAAAGGGGATGATTATTGTCCAGGGAAAAAAAATTTGGAGAGGAGGGCATAAGGAAGGTCTAACAACTGCAAAACCATACAGGAAAATGCAACATCGCATTAGAGAAATGCGAAGCACGTAACTACAAGGTGTAACCAACAAAACCTGCATTGGACCAACTAGAGCTGCCACAAGGGGCTGAGACTGGGGCTGATTCCCAGCTATAATTTTAAGCTTGACCCCTGACAACTTTCATGGGAAAAAAAACGAAAATAGAGCCAACTAAGGACACCTTCTAGCATATCCATTCTCTAGCTACCCATTAATTGCATATACCTGGCAACTTGAAATCTAAGTGATATTCCTTATCAATCAGTGTAAAGTCACTGAAAGACAATAACTTAGGAAAAAGGGTTGCAGCAGTTGATCCAGTGCAGGTTAATATCCTTGATGCTGATCAAATGCACAAACTCCTAATGCCCCCTCCTTGGAGAAACTAAAATATGCCAAAAAGTAATCATATGAAACTAAAGGGCTATAAAATCTACCAAAAAATGTTGTCACTGAACTTTCCATATGGAGGTCTTGAATGGGACAATTTTAAGTGGATGAGTAAGAAATTGAAGGAACAAAACAGGGACATTGTGAAGAAGAGGTGGCCATAGGTATTTCAGGTTTAACTCAAATAGACCATTTGCCCCCATTTTCACTTTTTTAAAGGGTGAATTGGACTTACCCGTCGCCTCCCTCTTGTGACCTCGGAATGTTTGCATTTCTTTCATAGCACGGATATCAAACAGCTTTAATAGATGGTCACGTGATGCAGTTAATAGCCAGTTTCCATTTTGGTTCCATCTGATCTGCATAACTGTGCTCTTGTGAGCATGCCTAGGGTAAAAGGGGTAAGAAGAGCAACATTATGAGGGTAAAAGGGGTAAGAAGAGCAACATTATGAGGGTAAAAGGGGTAAGAAGAGCAACATTATGAGAAGAATGCTCGTCACTCGACTTTTAAGTATGTGGACAAAATCCTATTGTGAATTCAGCAGTACTTTCACATGGTACTATTATTTACCGAAGTATTTAGTACATACTTCTACCTTTTGAGTCTGTGGATGAAATCCTTAAGTGTTAACATTCAAAAAAAAATCTCTTCAGCAGTACTTTCACAAGGTACTATTTATTTAGTACGTAGTCCTAACTTTTGAGTCTGTGGGTGACATCCTATGGTGTTACCATTCAAATGAAACCTATTCCGCAGTATTTTCACATGGTTATTAATTTAGTATTTAGTTCTAACTTTTGAGTCTGTGAGTGAAATCCGGTGATGTGATCATTCAAATGAAACATCTCTGGCAGAGCTTTGAATTGCATAATACTGTTAATTTCTTGGGATTTTACAAATATAAGAAAGTTATACCTTTTGTAATTATTGTTTTCTTCACCAAATAAAAAAGTGAAAGGGTTAAGTGTTTAATGACAGAGTAAGAGTTACTGAAATGTTGCAATTTGGCAAGATAATATTTGGGTGGGGGGGGGGGGGGTGAGGGGGGGTTATTTTTGTGATTTTAAAGGGCTTATGTGAAAAAGGGCATAAAATTTTGCTATTGAAGTGTTTCCAACTTTCATTATATTTCTCAAAAAGTCTGAACTCTTTAAAATTTTTAGATAAACTGGAACTTTGCAGATTAACGTTATTTCACAACAGGAGATACCAGTAAAACCATGCATTTAATAATAATTTGTGTATTTGTCGACATATGTCCCGTACAAGATATTTTTCTTATTTGTGAAACATTTTTTGCTGTGATTTGAATTTTCGATATGGGTATTAAATTTCACGTGTTTAAATTTTGCAAGGATTTTTATTCTTGAGGGTTTAATTTTGCTATTTTTTTTACAATCGTGAAAAACAAAATGAAACACCTGTGAAATTTAGTTCCGATAAGATACTCACAGGGTTGTCAGTGCACTGCCTGTGCGAGGGTCCCAGAGTTTAATTGGCTGTTGACTGTCCTTGCTACCAGACACTACAAGACTCTTAGTTGGGTGCCAGTCCACACATTTGACATCAGCTCCGTGTCCTGAAAGTAAGCAAAACTTAAGAATTTTGTTTTGACCGCATTAACCCAGCAACAACATTCACTACTAGGGCTATGTGTGTGAAAATCATGTGAAAAGGGTGTGAAAAGGGTGTGAAAAGTGTGTGAAAAAAATGAACCATGTGAAATCAATGTTGGCAAAAATACAAGTTCACCACATCAGCATTTCACATGCATGTGAACTTTTTGACATGTGTGTGAAATTTTGTAACACATGTGAAAAATTTTTGTCATATGTGTGAACTTTTTTTCCATGCAGTTTATTACATGTGAAATCTTTTCACACATGTGAAACAATTTTGTCATGCATGTGAATTTCAAATTTCACATGCATAATAGATGCTATGTATGTGAAATTTTTCACATGCATGTGAACACTTTTAGGCATGTCAGAGCGGGCATGTGAATTTTTTTCAGGGCTTGTTAAATGCAACCACTATGAACCATATTTTTATGAAAATGCCATGAATTTCTAGTGAATACCCCATGAAAGTCATCTCATGGCCCATGAAAACTTAAAAATAAAAATTTCACACCTTTATTTTTAGGCCATGAATTTTCTATGAAAGGTGCTCCTTGGTCTCATAGGCCATTGATCATCCAAGAAACACACCACATCTAGCATTCTATGGCTCGTGGCTCATAAATATCAAACTAAGTTGACTATGAGGGTCATGAATTTTTGAAGAATAAGATTTGATAAGTTATTAACCTTGAAAATTCACCATACTATAATGCATCAGACCTTTAAGGCAAGTGATCACAACAAACATGCTGTTACAAATCATCATCATCATAACCATTAAAGGCGAACCCCAATATACCAAAGTGCCAAGCCCCAGAGGGGCCCTCTTGTAAAGCAGAGGACTGGAATTTAATTTCAAAGCTCTTTTCATGATCTAGCTTGCAACCAGATCTCTCAGTCAATAACTGTATTGATTCTTAGTAAATACACCAGCCGGTGACCAGAGTTCTGCCAGATACTCAACTGTATATCGCCAGCTACGCTGGTCATAACAATTAGCTCGTGACAAACAATCTCAATTGTAACAGCTGCCTGCTTTACCAGAGTTGGCACCTGCTTCAAAACATTTTGAAACCCCTGAATACATTGTACATTCTTCATTATATTTGAATGATTAAAATCTATCGAGTATCCAATCCAAATGTGCACCTTTACAAATAACATTATTGTCTTCATTATTTGCTAGAATATGCTACATAAATTTATGTATTTTATCAACTGTCTCCTCTAAATATGTGGGTTGTGTATCTTACCACTTGGTTTCCACCCAGAAAGATGTGTATCAAGATTTTTGTTAAGTAGGGAGGGCTAAATCCTGAGAATTAAACCATTCTTTCAACAGATCTTCATTGAGGACAAAACGGACTTAATTTTATTACTCCATCAAAAAACTAACTTTGCTAATATATACGACATATGTAACTACACTTTATGAATGTTTTGTTTCTTACTGTAACGTTCCTCAGCTCGTTGTAAAGTTGAAAGTCCACTTGAACATGCGAACAGTTCCTTGCACTGCTTTGCATGCTTTTTGAGTTTTCTTTTGATACCGTTCGTTCGACTAATGATTCCTTGAAGCGAATAACTGGCATGCTCTTGATTTGCTTAAGTTGTCTTTGGTTCAATCAGCTTTCCGTACCTGAGCTTGTCCAACATGAACAACGTCCACAACACGTACAACTTTGATTCATGTAGTGACGTCCAGCATTTCCTTAAATCCTCAAAGGTTTCCCAACTTGAAAGAACAATGTTAAGTTTTTCTCTTGCTTCCAACACTTGAAATGCGCTGGAATATTCTAATCAATGCTGAAAATAACCGCTTTTTCGACTCAAACGAGTGCACTTTCTCCATCGCAAGATTAGCCGCCATGTTTGTTGTCTCCCAGGCTTCCCCGTGATTTTAGCACATGCGCGATTTGATTTACGATGTCACGTGGGACTTTTGAACCAATAGAAAATTGTAAAATGACGTTCCGTTGAATAGTTCAAATTCACGCGGACTTCACAAGCAACACAGCGTTGCAAACAGAATAGTTTCGTTACTTTCGGATAAATAGAAAGACTGTCTTTCAATAATACGCATGTTATTTTCGAGAGAAAGTGATCAACTGCGAAATTCTTCACATAAAGCATGTGTCCAAGTCAGCAACTCAGCTGGATTATTGCACTAAGGTATGTTCTTCTTGTTATCGTCGTTCGTTAACATGAGCTTACTTTGGTCTTCCACTAACTTTACGTAAGCTTAAACCTTCAAAGATACATCTTAAATTTAAGATGCATGTACAGATATGCCCTTGATTGATTCCCTTTTGTTTACTGCAGAAAAAACTGTACCCTTTGTTGCAAATCGTCAATGGAAATACACTCTGAAAATCTTATGTTCTGGCGCTAGTAGGCTGTGGCAGACTTGTCAAGACCAATGTTAAATAAAATAGGAGAAGAAATAGCATAAGTTTCCGATATGCATGTAATGTCTACCACAAGTTGGAAGCAATTAAGTTTCCAGTTAATTTATGATGACTTCAGAGTTGAACTAAACCTAGAAAATTTGAGTAGGTTTTTTTATCATAATATTCATACATCTGCAATAACGTCAAAAATAAAAGGCACCTCTATCTAGTCTGAAGTGTGGACCTTCAGTTCAGAAAGCTGTTCAGCGACTTGTAAAGAAGCAGTCATTTAGCATTATTTTTTTCCATATACATGCTTGTATTATTCAAAGATGCTTATTCACTGTCTTTTCACTGACATTGAGTGCTAGATTGCTTTTCTGTAACTTAGTATATACATAATAAGTGGAAATTGCAAATTGGCCACCATGTCATTTACTATCATAATTATAACAATTTATAAGAAATATTTCTAACCAAAAATTAGTATATTATTTGTTATTTTATTGATGTAGAAATATTAAAGTTATAAAAACTGAGCATGATATTAAAAAGTTTTGTTTTTATTCTCTGTCGCGTAGTTGGTTTGTTCACGCTCGTAGGGTAGTGAAATTCCATAGCCATTCATGATCTCGGATCACTGAGGATTTACATGTGAAAGCTTATGTGAAACCCCATGTGAAGTGTATGTGAAAATAATGTGTGAATTACTAGATGTTTTGCCATTCAGTGAGGATTAAGTACATGTGAAAGCCCATGTGAAACCCCATGTGAAGTGTATGAAAATATGTGTGAATTTAAATGAGGATTGACATGTGAAAGCCTGTGTGAAACCCCATGTGAAGTGTATGTGAAAATGTGTGTGAAAGGGTTGACATCGTTTCACACCCTTTTCACATATATTTCACTATGCAAAATTTCACATGCATGTGAAATATGTGTGTGAAATGCATGTGAAAAACGTGTGAAAAACATGTGAAATGAGTGTGAAAATAGAACATTTTTCACACGTTTTTCACATGGTGTTTCACATACATACTCCTAGTAGTGATTGAGGCTCTGATAAGGGAAAAATTCCGTAATAACATGTGAACCTTGAAACAGTGACTGAGACAGGTGCAATGGGGACAAACAACACAAATATGGGTTGGAACTGGAACAGTGCCAAGGCAAGCCCTTCTTCTCCATACACAAAATAACATTAAATTCAGAATAAAAACATACACGGCCCTCCCCCCATGAGAGGGCATTGACATTGTTCATGGACGCAACTCTCGATTTGTTTAATGATTATATGGTGAAACAATGATTTGGGGTCACATGTACCTGCAGGGAATCGAACTCGGAATCCTCCACACAGAAGGCTTTGCCGTAACTGACTTTGCTAATCCTTGCTTTTTTATAAAGCTTTGGGTAGACGATTCTTCAAAGACCAGTTTTGGGTTTTAGGGCTCTTTCCATGTCAGAACTGGCCGGCCAGACTATTGCCGGACCAGTCAGTTAGCAAATGAAATCAGGTTTTTCCAAAGGGTTTTTGCTGAAAAAATCATGCATCTCCTTTGTGCAATTTAGGATTTGACTGATCTTGCTGAATAGTTTTGATTAAAAGTGAAATTCTCATTACGATGGGAGTGGTCTGGACGGGCAGTTCTGACAAATGGAAAGCGCCCTTAGTGACACAAGATGGTAAAGAAAAAGGATTACACAGGTTCAGGGTTACACTGTACCTCTTAGCACTCTCTCCTCACTGCATCGGTAGAAATCCCAGATTTTTACCAAGCCATCATCTGAACAAGAGGCAAACTTGTTATCTGTAGGTGAAAAGCTGAAAAAAAAAACATTTTCATTAAATTCTACCATCAAATAATGGCAGTAACAGAAGTGGCATGGTGTATCATTGAGAGTGCCAAGCTGCTGTAATCTATTTAGTGATAAAATGGAGTTGGAGCAACAATTCTTTATAGCTCAAATTATTATTTAAAAATTTATAATTTTACTTACTGAATTTTAATCAAAAGTTGATTAAACTTGTAACTTTCAACTTTCAGTGCTACTTAGTCAAGTAAAACGTGATGGCTCCAAAGAGAGAGTACAGGGGGTTCTGACCCCCCCCCCCCTTCCCTAAGTTAATTCATGCCTTTCACATCACCCATAATACCTCTGATTACCCCTCAAAATTTAGCAAGAGCACTGTTTTTCATTTCTCTCAGGATGATTAAAATACCCAGGAGAAACTGAAAACCATACATATGCAAAAACATGGGGGGGGGCAAACAATGTGTATTATTGGTGTGAAAGTGCCAAATAAAAAACCTACAGATCTTCCCCTGTATATCCGTCACAGTTAAAGCGAGACGGACAAAGTAGAACATTAATTTTATGCTGCACTCAGCTGGCTATGATACCACCAGGTGAGTCTGAAATGTCAGTCGTCTCCACCCCTAACCTGTGGGGAGTCCTGAGAAGAGACAGCAGACAACTGCCTTTTTTGATGACTAGCGGGTTTATTTGCAGGTTTTGGTGTGACTGAAGGTATTCAAGTTAGTTTTTTGGGTTTGAGTTACAGGACCTAAGTTACACCTGAACACTGGCAAACTACAGTGCAGCTATTGTAACGGGAGCCACTTAGACAAAGTTGACTAATCAGATTACAGGAAATAACAATACATTCAATGAAGTTAGTTGTGGGCCAATCAGCAGCTCACAAAAAAAAAACAAAAAAGTTACTCAAAGCACAAATTAAATATTTATGGCAAACTTTCTTCAAGAAAGCGCAGTGTTTCATGAGACAATGTTTTTCCATTTGAAACTTTACAAATACCGGTAACACCAAGGAGACACATTTGTTTGACACAAGCTGTTATTTTTGTCATGTACTAGCAATTTCTTCGCTACCATTGTGGCTCTTTGAAATAACATCATGACCTCAAGTCAAAAATTTAACTGGAAGTTTAGGCTTTTTCCTTTGGTCACCACTCTGATGGACCTCTCAGAAAACATCGGCTTTCTTCAGTGGGTTCAAAAGGTCACATCTGTAGGTTGTAGTTGGTTGATTTCGATCCATGTTGTTTATTTAGATTAAGATCGACAACTAACTTTCTCGGAATGTATTGTTATTTTCCTTTAATCCAACTGGTCAGCTTTGTCTAGGTGGCCTCAGTTATAGTAGTCAAACTGTTAACCCTCCCTCCAATAAGACATCAGCTCTGTAAACTAAATCAGACGTCAGTTAACAAATTTTCTTCCTCAACTCCTAATCAGGGTTGTCACTCTAATGGTTGGAAAAGAAAACCAAGACTAACACTATGCCAGCCACTTACAAGTTAGCGCCAATCTATGGTAACAGGTAACATGTAACTTTTATATTACGAGTTAATTAATCAATTGTCTTGGTTTTACTGTGAGCAGTACAAGGAGACAAAATTAAAATGCCAAATAAAAGTGATTGGCTTGATTTTGTTACTTTTTGGTCTGATACAGAAACTGATTGTTAGTTATGCATGAGTATTCTTTGTCCTTACAATGAACAGCTTTGATGCTAATTTGAAAATCAGAGTGAATCTAATTTAAACTCTGATCTCCCTTTGCAGTAAGAAAGTCTTTATAAAAACTGAATTTGTACTGGAAGAGAAGAGCTTGATGCAGGATGTTTTGATACAGAATTCATTTAGAAATAAGTTTATCAACTTTTCTAATTCTAAAGTTAGGAGCGCGTGGATCAAATCCCAGGGGGGTACTCCGGATTTCAAACGACAAGGATGATCAAATGGAGGCAAAATCCCGTGGTCTTCCAACAAAGCCCAAAAAATCCCTGGACCAAAAATTAACCCCTAAAAATCCCATGCTGTTTTTCCCGGCCTTAAAATTTTCCAGAAAGCATTAAATGATATAATGCCAAAAATAAATTAACAATTGAATGATTGTGTTTGCAGTGCATAGCTGGGATATGAGGGCACTACCATGAATCTTCAGATTGCTTTGAATACCCCAAAAAATCCCTTCTAAAATCAAGCCACCCAAAAAAATACCTGCCAAATTGTCCTACCCAAAAAACTCCCGGAATCAAAAAAATTCTTCTGTCATCCCGTTACTTGAAATCCGGAGTACCCCCCCTGGGGATCAAATCCTGTGGTATCACCTTAAGGTCACACCTCCTCTTCCCACTTTATGGACACCCGCTTTGATAACAGGACACCTTGTTATTAAGGACAGTTTTCTTTATCTCAGGGGAAATCCCTTATATTTCCTCTAAATTTAACCCACTTAATATGGACACCTGTTAATACGGACCCTATCTATGGCTCCTTCAGTGTCCGTATTAATGGGCTTTGATTGATTGCCATTTGAACGTCGTGATTTATACTTTTTTTTCACGACTCAAATCTGCATCCTACTGCCATGTCAAGATTTTCTCAATATCTTTTAATGCTGTTCCCCTGCTCACTACAGCTTCTCTCTTTTAATAATCGACAAAAAGGTGCAAATCAAAAAAAAATATTCACATTTTTCTTATAGAGGTCATTGAAGTCCATAAAAAACAAAACTCATTAAAAGTAAAAACTGACCAAACTGTATTTCCAAAGAGATGATTTTAGCTTACACAGGCCAGTTGCAATGAGACAAAATAAAAATTAAATAAGAAAACTTACCTTTCAGAATAATAATTTGCACTAATTTGATGTTGCCATGCAATATTTATGTTTATCAAATATAAAAGGTGTCAAAAAATGATAGAAAGCTTAAAATAAAGTTCTTGAAATTTATTCGTGCCATTAATGAAAATACGATATTTAAAAAAAGAAACAAAAGAAGGTTAAGATTAAGGGCAAAATCAACTGAAATTGGACTTTGATTACTGGCCATTTAATTGGCGGATACTTAATGGAGGTTCAACTGTATACAATTTTCATGAAAAAAAATCAAAAATTTCAAAAAGGAATATGGCTCTTCAAAATGACCATACCTCTAAAATGGATTTAAGTTGTTGGTGTTGTCTTAAAAAATTCTAGTTCAATTTCATACTGTTCTTTACACTATACATTGTTATACCAAGAGAGGGAGGGGATAGATGTTTTTTTGCTGCACAAAATGCTCTTTGCATGTACAACCCACTGGTTTTTAACTTTCAATTCCATTGTTAGGCAGGGGTTAAGTCAGCCCATAGACCTGTAGGCCCGAGCCTACAAATTTTTGGTTTGATCACTCCAGCGCTTGTAATAAATAATTATGTGTTGCTGGGGTGAGGTAAGAAGCTAAAAAGCTCAAACTGTTGGTGAGGTCAGTGTGTACTAGTCATGCCTGCAATTTTCAGGATATGTGGAAATGAAATTCAGCAAGACCTACAACTAGTCAAAAAGCTGGCTACGCTAAGAGTAGCATGCACTCTAAAAGGGTGTTGAGTGAAAGGAAATATCTGTAGTCTTGACACCCGTTGAGCCTTTAAAGGAGCACAAAGCCCCAACCCCCTCTCCCTGAAAAAATCAAATTAAGGTAAAGAAAAAAAGGAGACAAAGTTTTCACTTTCAAAGCAAAACTGCTGCTCGAAGAACTCCTTTGCACTTCTCAATTACAATTTGAAGACTAGGTAAAGAAATTCCTGTTCTCAAAAAATGGCTTTGTATAGTGCTTTCATTTTTGTCAACAACATAAAATTAGTAAGTGAAGGCATTTGGGTGCCCTTGGGCAGAGTGAATCAAGTTATTGTGGACTGTGTGTGGTTATACATCGAATGGTGGAAACATGGAAGTGTCCTCACCAATAATGCTCCACTAATATTAAAGATATATGTACCACACACAACTAACAATCCCTTGATAGGTCTCAAAAGAGGGCTTTCACTCAAAAGCTCAAGTATTTTTCTTTAACCTTCAAGAAGTAGTTTTATCCATTAAGTTGACTGTCTTCTACCTCCCCACTAACACAGTAACAGTTTCTTATAAAACTAGAGGTAATTACTGATTACGGATCCGCGTTTATCACTTATGGAAAAATTACGGAAACAAAATCGAGTTGAAATTAGTCCAGTTTCCCGGCTGAGGTGCCCCTGATAAAATTAATAGGGGTGGCTAATTTGCAGTCGCCAGTGATAGCTCTAAAATTTCTGCCTTAGTGCCACAGGAACACCAGATTAGGATGTGTTCTGACGAACGCGACTAAACATTTTCATTTAATTTGCTTCCCATTTAATTCCTGAAACACAGTATAACCCAATGGGTGAATTTAAGTGGGGGGGGGGGGGGGGTACCCTCCAAGCATCATCCAATGAGATAACATGGTTAAGTACACTCCAAATATGTCAAAAAAAGTTGCCATAAGTTTGATTCCCCAACAGCGATTAAAACTTCCCCCTGACACAAACTGGTAAGAAAAATTCACGAGTTAAAGGAAAGTAAGAAGTGATACTAAAGATGGTGGGGCACTCAGGGAAGTTTGAGTGTTGGGTGCACCACAGAGGCCTTTACTGATCCTGTCAAATTGCTGGTTAAACCCCCGGGGGGACTCCGCATATGAAAGGGTGCTCGTCGGACATTTTGAATTAAACCCCTAAAGGAGACCGATCTGGGCATGGCTCAAGCTTTTTTTGACCCCAAAAGGAGACCATGTTAAAAAACAGACAATATATCTATTTTTAAAACAAAAAATTCCCTGTTAAGCGGTACCTAGTCATTTAGGCCAAATAAGGGAGCACCCTCTCCCCAGGGCAATACTGTGGTTCTAGCTTCGTCCATAGTAATAGCAAGTCAGGATGGTTCTTAATCATGGTTCGTACAACTACAGACAAACAAAAGTCAAGGACTTTTCAAGAACTTTTCAAGGATATTACAAATTTCAAGGTCTAAGATTTATTCAATAACTCAGCTTTCTTTGACCCCCTTTTGAACACCTCACTGGCTAAAACACTCAATGAAGTCATGTAAAATTTTTACTTCTTCAGCCATGGTTGTTCACATTATTTTATACTACTTTCCATAACAACACTTTGCAAATTTGACAACAGTCATTGGGCATGACTTGCAGTTGAAATAAAGAAACCAAAATAAAATATTGTTGCTTTCTGTTTTAACCATTTATTTTTGCTTTAATTCATTTTACTTTTTTAAAGTTTTGTATCTCTTGTTTTTCCCCACACTCTATTGAGTTGACTTCTTTGCCTTATGTTATCAATGCGTTTTACAGGTTCTTACACCAAGGATGGGCCAAATTTTTCCTTGGCAAAAACAGAGTGGACCTTCTAAAGAAATCAATCACTTTTCAAGGACTCTTGAAGACGACTACTAAAATTCAAGATAGTACAAACCATGGTTATTTCAGAAGGATGGGGAAGTATTAAAAATCCAACTTCCAAAATACATTTGATAAGCAAGGAAAATATTCAAACCCTGTGTGACAAGGGATGGTTGTGCAGGAGTAAGGTATGTTGTCATTTTGCTTTTTTCACTCCATTAAAATATTATTCATCTTCTTTCTGAATTTCCCAAACTCTTACATTGATAATGAAAATGAAAAGACCACTTGAAACGAAAAATAGGCCGCTGGATTGTCTTTTTAAGTAGATAAGATGATAAATAAAATATATAGAGAGTATCACTGTCAGAAAACAAGGAAAACTAAGTTTAGAGGAGCACAAAGTCGACAAATTAATAAAAAACTTTCATCACCTAACATCTTCCAATGTACGATAGGATTTTGCATTTTGGGAGAACAAAGAGAGGGCAGATAACTTACAAGAAAACAGATCTGTTAGTGTGGAATGAGGCTATTGGTAAGTTATTGCATACCTTTCAAAGCGTCAGAAAAATTAATGACTTCCCTCCTGCCATGCAGAAAACTGATGTAACTTTGTTAAATTAATAACTATAATTGCATGGTTTAACTCCAACACCTACCTTGATTGGTTCACATGCAAAATAGTTTTATATTTGGAAGCAATGTTAGTACATGGGAAGAAAGGTGTCTGAGTTAAAGTCATTCTTCAATCCAGAGAATGTCTGACAATATTCTCTTCCAATAATCATTAGAAGAAAATGACAAATTTTAGAGTTTGGTGATCATCAGGGGTTATATTAGAATGTGGTTTACCACGGGTGTTCAGATGTCTACTTCAGCTCAAACTGCCGACTACATTGTGCTGTGTTTTTTTTTTCCATTTTCATGGTCATGAGTATTGTCTCAAATGATCATCTACAAGCACTGTCCATTATCTGGCTCAGATGCTTAACTGGCATGAACTGTTGGCTTACAGTGCAAAATCTGAGAGGAAAACAAACTGGTATAGGTCCAGTAATAGAAGGTAAAACCCTCTTCTCAATAAAGCCCAGATAGTCTTTACAAAGTTATGCTATTGATGCTCTGATGGTACAGACCAAAACAGCAAAAATAATATTAATATTTTTCTCTCCATAGAAAATAAACACGTGGAATAAGAGACAGTGTGCTGTAACACAGATGGACTTTCAGTCAATATGTAAAAGTTTAACAATTTTGGGAAGGATTTGATGCCATGAAAAGCTGTTCCACTGATTTTATGAGTCTGAATAAGAACTTTACCACATTTTAGCGCTAAAATTATGCAAGGGGCAAAAACTAGAGTGAACAGAAAGCATTGAATGCTGGAACTGTCATCTCTGGATGTGACTGTACACATTTTGTAGCTGACAATGGATTCTAAGACCAACATTGGTTGGTTATTAAAAACGAGTACTGACGTGTGTACAGACTTCAAAATTGAAAAAAAAATTCCTTTGTTCAGACACTCAAGCATGGGATACCCAAAAGGACAATGCAGCAACGTGTCAAAGTTTCATAAACCTGCAGAATGGGCAAGGAACTTACGAAGGAAAGCTTGTGGCATTTTATTTTTTAACACGTGTTTATTGGTGAAGGGGTCAAGGGTGATCACTTTATTTCCATTGTTTATTTTATTTTTTAAAAAATGTTTTATTTTTTATTTTGTAAGCCATGCCCTCTTTATTCAAATCATCTTAATCTACTGCTTTATTATTACTATAATCATAAAAGCTGCTTAAGCCATTCTAATTTTTTAATGGACCTTAAGCATTTTACTACAGCCACATAATAAAATATGAAAAAATTATTTTATATAAAATTAATTTAGAGTGCTCATCCTACAGGATACAGTTTGAATGCAAAAGACCAACACTTTTGTGGTAACAAATTTCAAAGTATACAATGCCCTTTTTTTCAGAATTTCAAGTACAACATGTTGGTCCCAAACAACACCCTGTAGGATGGCTTGTTACCTTTGCAATATTCCGCACTTAGTTTTTCTGCCATCACTGCTAAATAAAACAAGTTTCATTGGATGCACTGATGCCAAGTCTAACAAAACTTTTATAAAAGCTACTATACCAATAAGAACAGCTAAAAATGGTCCATTTTGCTGCCTTGCCGCTAACCTTAATCCTCGGATGGGCTCTTTGTGTGCTTCGTACATATAAACATTGTTCATGTTGGATTGCCAGTATTTAATGAATCCTGCATGATCTGATGACAGCAACCAGGTATCTGTGTGACTCCAAACCATTGCACGTACTGGACTGTCATGAGCCTGGGGACAAATAATTTTCACCATTTTGGGGACAAGCAAACTACAGTTATTCACAACGTACTCTTACTGATTTTAAGGAAGGCCTACCAGAAAACATATTGTAGCTAAACATGATGGCAACAGAGAAGGACAATCAAGGAAGTGGTTGAGTTGGCTGAGATCAATGACATAACTTAGCTGTCACATGTGATGATAAAGGTGGAACTGGCTAGGTCAGAGGGCAGGGGAAGAGCAAAAGAAATCCTTCCCCACCTAATTGTTGTATTTACCAGCAACTGGAAATGTTAGTGACTTCCCTGCCTAATGCAATGCTATCTGAATTGTGTACCTTTACGGGACAATAAATGGATTTGTACAAAATCGCTCCTTGCAAATAATTTATGTTGCAAAGATATAAATATATGGCAAACATAGTAAATGCCATATTGCCTAGTCATTTACCCCCCCCCCCCAGTTTTTTTGGTATGCAAATGTGGCATTTACTGTCTTTGCCATAAATTTACTCCTCAGTATTTGTGACATATTTGCGAGGAGCAAATTTTGCAAATCCATTATTACATCCAGTGCTTGAAATTGTACATATTTAAGTTCCCCTATTTTTTTTTTTGGCGGGGGGGGGGGGGGGGGGGGGGGCGGAGAAGGCTATTGAGCCTACCCTCTCTTTCAAGCTCCTGCTTCACTACCCCTTTACTATTTGCTCGCTGCTAGAAGTTAGATTTCTTATCTCTGGCTCCCATTTCAAGTACTTGAGCTTTTGCACTTTACAGTCTAGTTTTTATGGACAATTGATACCACCATCTTCTCAAAATAAGTCCCCCCCTCACATAGCTCCCCCCACCCAAACATGGATGAAATATATTGAAATATATAAGTGCAAAGAGGGGGCTTAATAGAGGATTTACTGTACATGTACAGTTGTAAAGTACATACTTGTAATATTGTTTCAAAATTAAAGGTCAGTCCATTCCACAAAGTAAACTCTCCACTTGATGCTCCTGTTACTAGGCGACGTCCCTCGGGAGTCCACTGCAATACAGGTCATACACTGGATATTAACCAACGAAGTGCACTAACAACAACTTAAATGCTTAACACATTTACCTCAGTCCTATAACCTACCATTACAACCATATGAAGAAACATGGTTTTTGTCCCACTCGTGATTTCATCAAATTTCAATGGTCAGACACAATATTGACACCTAGTTTGCACAAGGGAAACAGGTCTTTAAACCAGACCTAAACGAGCTTGCTAGTGATTCAGACAAATGTGCCAGAAAATTCCAATGAAAATCTCATACCATGGCACACCTGTACTTTCTTCAAAATAAGTTCATGATCCTCAGCATTTTTTAAGAAACCTTTTTGCAACAAATGAATCCTCATAAATGCACAGCAAAGAAAAACAACTGAAGCTGAGCAAAGTTATTTAAATGTATTATCCCAGGGATACAGAGGTTGCTTTTGGGAGGGTTTTGCTGTACTTCCACAAAAAAAAAAACAATGTGTAGACTGTACTAACCGCAACACAAAATATGGGACATCTCAGTTTATTTGTTGAAGTCCTCACAAATTTTGTTGTCACAGCATTGATTGGATTATCCAAGAGACATCCTGGTGGAAAAACCTAGAATGAAAAGAAATAAAGCATAAAATTTTTGTTTCTGTTACTCGCTTACTTTCCCTGCGAGCAGAGGCCCTTCGATCTTCCTAGACTTATCTAGGAAGATCGAAGGACCTCTGCTCACAGGGTATCACTTACTCAACTCAGCTTGGCAAAAGACACAAAACTAGCAGGGATACAGTCTGAAACTTAAAGTAGAAGAGGTGCCTGAAATTAAACCCGAAAAGTATTGTAATAAATTGTCCTCAAAATTATTTATCAGCCTTTAAGGCTTCAAAAGAATCCTGTCTGGTAGTCTGGGACAAGAAGATTTCCTTACTCATACTGAGTATATAACTTTTCAACGCTCATTCACTCAAATGAGGTTATTTACTCAAGCAAGTCAACTTGTAATGAACTTATGAACTTGGACAAGCAAGCAATGGCCCAAGGCAAGCAAAGTATGAGAGCTACCTGTCCAAAGTCAAGGACAGTCTGGAATTCAACTTCGTTTTCCCTGGTCTTCTATAATATGTTTCTAAATCAATGGGCAGAATTTATATCACACAGTGGTAATACCACAGAAATGCCAACTATGATTATTATAATTACGTCATGATATTCTGTTTACCCAATGCATCATGCCTCCAAAAAATACCCATAATTACCTCAAGTAGGTTCACTGGAAATTTCAAGAGAGAGATCAGACCTAAAGACCAAACCTTTAATGGCGATGTGAGACCCTGACCAAGAATTTCTGTTGGGAAGTGGGGGAGGGGGTATCAAATCAAATAACTCTCTACTAGGTATTATCAAAAAAGAAACAATATATGTGTTTTGCATGGTGGTGGTACTGCTTGATGCAAATACTAAATGTACATGCAAAGCGATAAACAAATTTTACGATAGAAAACAAGAAACAGTTACTCAAATTCTTTGTTCTAGAGATCATCATTCCATTCTTTTTTAATTGGTATTTTGTACCAGCATTTGGTACAGTGTAAAGATCGGTTTGAGCGGAAACTCAAGTACAGTGGAATCTTGATTTAACGAAGTGCCAAGGGACTGGGGAAATTTGTCCAGCGTTTCCAGATCTGACCAGTTTCTGTTATAAACATTTGTATACGGAGCTATTGTCTAAGTTCAGAGCTGTACATACTGTAGCTTCGGCAATAGAAACACAAGAACAGGCCAACAAAACTACTTAAAACTTGTCTACTGTACACATAGATTTTCTCGTCATTGGTCAGTTTCACATTCATCTTTAGCTAACGTTTGGTCACATGTTGACATTTATTTGTTATATCGGGGTATATTTTACGTTTGGGTTTCTAGATTGTGTTCGTTATAATGAGGACTTCGTTAAATCAAGGTTCATTATATCGAGGTTCTGTTCCAAACATTCTATTGTAATTTTGGCTGAAGAAAATCGTTTGTTATACTGAGGACTTCATTATACAGAGGCTCGTTAAATCGAGGTTCCACTGTAACTGTCTCTTATTTTGTATCTAAAAACTAAGTAGGATTCTAAAATTTCATATTTACATCAGAAGAAAAAGAATCATCAGGCTGCATTCCACTCCTCCTACTCAAATTCTTGAACCATTTTCTGTTCTGTGAAAAGAGAACAGAACAAGTTTAATCCAAAAAGTCATTTTTGAACGTAGCTTTGGATGCTGGTCATTCCTATATCCATCTCACAAAGAGGATGAGAAAAAATAGTAATTAAGACAGAATCCATCAGGCAATTGAGTAATTTTAATTTTCAAAGGACAAAAACCTTGTACCAGAGTAATTTTAAGAATATTGCATTCTTTTTTACATTTTTCAAGGGCTAAAGATGTAATTAGTCATCTGTAATAACACCAAAGAAACTTTCTCATGGGAGCTCGAGAAAATGAATGTCAAAATTGAATTTCTGAATCACTAAAATTACTCAATTTCTTGGTGGATTCCATCTTAAAAGTTTAAATATTGCTTTAAACAGAAGTAGCCTATATCCATCTCAAAAGCCTTTTAACAAACAAGGTCAAGATATGTGTTGCAGTTAATTTCTATTTTTACTTTGTTTTTGGGTTTGGTAATGTATGCTAATGAATATGAAACAAAGGAAAAATAAAAATTACCTGAAACAAAAATTAACTGCAACATATGCAATGCAAGAGTAATTAATAAAGCTGTGAGTACAGTGCGCATATCAGTTTGATATTCTTTGTTATACTGAGAAAAAAGCAAAAAAACTTGAACTAAAACTTTTAAGTAAGAAAAACATAGACCTAACCCATCTTATTTCAATATGGCATTATGCTATCCAACAAAAATACTAACGAAGCTTTTTTTCTCAAGAATGAATGGAGAAGCAGCATATCAATTATTAGAATTTGGTTTTCATGGTTAAGACACCATATTAATTGGAAGCAAAGAAAAACTACAGTATTGGATTTTAATCAACTTTAAGACTTGGAAATATTTGCCAGGTTTTCTGAATTACTAGTTTGTTGCTTAGAATCAAGAGCTGTGATTCTTTATCAATTCAGCATACAGGACATGGCAGAAGGCCAATAAAGCACTCTATAAAGTTTCCGCCTTCTCTATCTTTTTTCTAGGAAAATGAATTTTTAAGGCTTCATTTACTATTACAGCAAACATCCTTGGACAAATAAGTTGTTTGAGCTTTAAAAGCAATTTGATTTTTTTCTAGTTAACACAAAAATAATTGGGTTTATGGATCTTGCAAAATAAACAAAGACCAATCACAGTTTTTATCATGCTTCCCCTGTTCCCGAGAAATTAAAAGCCATTTGGTATCAGCAGGCTGTTCAAAGCAATCAATCATTCAAAATTGTCACAGCCAAAAAAAGCATGCATATTGATTATGCATGTAATTTTGTATTTGTCCTTGCACCGAATTCTGACAATCACTAATGAAATTTGCAGCCTTCGTTACTTTTTTGGATTTAGATAATAGTTCTGGTTATCCATTCATTCACTCGTTTATTTATTCAATGCACCTCCTAAGGGCACCAACAAAACGTAGAAATCATTGCAGTTCACAACTAGAAAAAAAAAAGTAAAGCACTCGATGGATGACAGCTTTAAATGCATTCCTCAAGCACTGCAGGAGAGCAATACGCCTTTATACTAAGATCAGAATATTTAATTGAAAAAGGTTAAGCGGCAGACGGAATATAAAACTATTTCAAAACCCTTTTAGTTAATAATAAAAGGGCCCGAGGTGAAAACTGTGATTTCGTGACAGAAAAAAACCTTCGAAAGGAGTTTATAGCCATATTTGAACGTAAACGTCGTTTTGGGTACAAACCGGGAACTAAAGGGCATCGTACCTCAATTTGTTTAACAACGGAAGAGTTATAATCGACAGTTTTACGCATAACAGCTTTTCGCATCCGCTTGCCATCAAAAGTGATCGGTTGTCGAAAACCTTTGTCATCTTGTACATGTGATTCTGAAGTTGTAGCTGGTTGAACGGTGGATGAAGTCGCTGGCTTTGGAGCGAACTTTAGCCCCTGTGGGGGTGGTTGTTGAAACATCATCGTCAATTTCTATTACAAAGACTATTGGCCTCTTAGATTATGTAACTTTTCCAAGCGCTACTTCGACGGAGCTTCCATATTCGTAAAGAAAAAGATTGGCGACCCCTGGAAGGACGCCATGTTGACTCCTTCCCGCGGCATGTGCAGGTTGATCACGTGATATGATTCTAAAGCTGCTGACCAGATATACAACCTCGCATGTTCAGCTCTTGCTTGATAAACAAACTCACAGGACAGAGGTCGTGAATGAAAGAGGGTTGTCGAGAAGGCGATAGAACACGCGATGCCGCCAGTTCTCAAAATAATCTTCATTTTATTGGGAATTGCTCCTTTCTTAAGAATTTTAATGAGCATTGTTGTTTTCAGCAGCGGAATGGCTCTGCTTCTCATGTTCACAACAGCGTGCGGGCTCCTCGCCAAGAACTCTGTCTATCTTGTCGTTGTTTACTCAAGTTTCAGTTTGCTACTACTATGTTTTTCACGAAAAAGAGCCGACAGTCAGCAAGTAAAATCTACGCAATGGACATTACTGAAAAACTCTGCTGTGAGGATTGTAGGAATTGTTGGCTAGTGCGCCCACCAGGGATATAATTTTGGAGCTGAAGTTTGTGCTAGTGAATTGATAGGATATATTTCTCTTCGTCATGCATGTTTATCGCGACTATAATCCAAGAAAGGCTAAAGCTGTGAGGACTTTGCCAGGAAACAAGTTTCCTAGTGTGACAGTTACAGTGGAGTTCAGGATTGCAGACTGGACTTCGTATTTCAACGTTCGAAGGCGAATTCTAATTATTAGACAAACCGGAAGTACATCTGAGCGTTGGTTTTGACAAATGACATGAGCCCGCAAAGATAACATGTCCTGAAGCTAAGCAGAGTGTTATTGCATACCGTAAATCCTCTATTAAGCCCCCCCGGGGGGCTTATTTTTTTCAAGCACTTTTGAGGCGGGGGTGGGGGGGCTTAATAGAGAGGGGGGCTTAAAATAGAGGGGGGGCTTATTTAATTTTGCAAAAGGCATCACCTGTAGCAAAAATACCGTGGTATGAGACTCAGTAGACTTACGCGTTGTACAATTAAAGGCACTGTCAAAAGTATGTAATTCACTTGTGGGAGCCTAAAAGTAACAAAAACAAAATTTTTTTTTCTTCAAAAATGTGCTTTCGGCCTCTTGTTCTCCGGTAATTTTTATGAGAATGGTTACTTGTATTGATTTGTCGTACACAACTTACAAACGAAAATCTCTGGAAAACTCCTCTTATATTTACATTTTTAAATGGTGATAATTCTCCACAGAGAACTAGAGTGCAAAGTTGAGAAAGTTAAGCATATGAAGTTGGAGGTCATGCAGCTTAAGACCAAAAACAATATGAACTTCCAGCCTTAATGAACCATAACTGATCCTTCACGTTAATCATTAATTTTTTTCTGAAGAATAAGGATTGGGGGAGGGGGGGGGGCTTATTAACTTTCCTCCTCTGAAAAGGGGGGGCTTATTAGAAAGGGGGGGCTTATTTGAGAGGGGGGCTTAGTAGAGGATTTACGGTAATAGAAATGAAGAATTTCCAGCATCAAACTTGTGCTACCATCAGTTGTCATGCCACATGTGTCATGTGGTGGCATGTTCAAAACTTAGGTCACTAGTACAGGTCACTGCACTACTGATAAATAACTGAGATAGACAGTTTCCCCTTAAGCTAAAACTCTATATCAGATTGTGAGTAGGACTATAAAAAATGTTAAGTGTTGCTTATTCACCATACCACTGTGACCTGTACTCTAACATGCACTTAACTTGTGACCTGTATTTTGGACCTGCCAGTGCTGTGGGCAAAACAAATTTCAAGAAAAGCCACAGCCAGTAAATTAAGACACTTTCTAATGTCCAGAAATGTTTATTTTTTAAACTCTTGGTAACTGGCAAATAAGTCCAAATGCTGTAAAATGGACATAGATTGAAAATCTAGAAAAATAAAAGTATAGATATTTGTCACAAAATAATAAGACATGCAAGCCTAGAGGCTATAAAGTTCAGTGAAAATTTTTCACTGGTGGTCAGTGAGATTTGACAGTGACGATTAAAGTAAAACATTGCAGAGTCCACCAAAAGGTCAGTATTTGCTTAATAAAGATGAAGTTGTGTTTGTAAGTAATAAACTTGATGAACTAAAATAAGTCAGATGTAATGCTCAACCATCTTCTGACCATCTCAAAAAATACGGCAACCCCACCTCCCATAGTCTCATTCGCAGCCGTTTTTAGGCTCGTCATCCAACGGGAGGAGCATTGCCTGACAAGCCTAAAAACAACTGCAAGGGGGAGACTACCACTCCCCATTCCTGTATGATGGACTGCGACTTCAACACACTTACTAAATTTTTCTCTATTTTTCGTTTTTTTGTATTACCTTTGGGCTAGTTACTTAAATGGTGTTCACCCAGCGTTTAGTAAAACTGCATTCTAAGCCATTTTTTGTTTGATCAGATTTAGAGGTCCAAAGATTACCTAAACTGCAGTCTAAGTTAGACTTCGTTTAAATAACCGACCCTGTATCTTCGTGGCTGAGTAAGTTTCGTCGTCCATTACTCCATATGCAATCAAATTAAAGAAATTTGATTTTGTTAAATTGTTCAATAAGTCATCCAGTTATATTAATTGAAAGGTGTATAGCATTTTTTCCTGGGTAGAAAGGATCTCCTTATTATATATGGTTGACTCTATTTTAACGGAAACCTCTAAAAGATGGACACCTAGAGTTGCTTCCTTCCATTTTTTACTCCTCTTCTTTGACTCTTTTACTCTCTAAGAGGGATATCTCCTACGGGGGGGGGGGGGGGGGGGAGGGTACTCCCTTATATAGGTAAGCCATATGGGTACCCCAAAGGGTAGGGTTTTTGGACCTTTTTGGTCTAAAAACGGGTATAGACACGGGAAATTTTGGTCTGGAATCAGGTATGGTTTTCTAGGGAACTACCGGAGTGTATGAGGGAAAATTACACATAAGTAAGAAACTAAAAGAGAAATATGCAAATTCGAAACAGATTTTAAGAAATCTTTTTTGTTGGCGTTCTAATCTAGGTAAAAGCCAGGTCTGAAAACAGGTGTGAAAAATGACATTTTTTGGTCTGAAATAGGGTCAGGATTTGGAGAACCAGGCGGCACACCCCCACCAAGAATTCCAAGGAGTACTCCTCTGGGAGGTGTCCGTCTTAGACTGAGAGTTAATTGTATTTTCCTTAAAGAGAACCCTTCCCCAGGCTTACGGTTAAGCCAATTGCTATTCATGAAAGTGGAAAGAAAGCTTGAGTGAACGGAAAAAAAAAAAAACTAAAGTGATTTACAATTGAAAATCACTCATGGTCATCTATTTTCTTTCGCTCCACCGAGACAGCTTTAGCAAGGGTCCAGAATGACATCCTGTGTGCTATTGACAACAATGAGTCTGTTATACTTCTTTTATCGGACTTGTCAGCTGCCTTCGACACGGTTGATCACTCGATACTGTTATCAAGATTGCATAACCGCTTCGGAGTAAACGGTACTCGGCAGCTACATGGTTTGAGTCATACCTGACGTTGCGCATGCAGTTTGTTTGGGTCAATGACTGTAGGTCAACACAGCACTCTCTAGAACGTGGTGTAGCCCAGGGATCTGTTCTGGGCCCTTTTCTTTATCTCCTCTATACATCACCCATTGCTGATATCATAAAGTTCCACAAGTTACAGTATCATTTATACGCTGATGACACCCAGCTGTATATATCGTTTAAAACTGACTGTAGCTGTGATCTCTCCTTGGCTAAGTGTCGTGTTGAATACTGTGTAAACAACATTGATTGTTGGATGGTGAACAATGGTCCTAAACTCAACCAGGATAAAACTGAACTTTTTCTCATCAGCTCAAAATTTCATTGCACGCCTTCTCTAGAGTTTATCCAAGTGGTTGATGAGAAGATCCAAACCAAACCCTCCCCCCGAAATCTGGGGGTGATTATAGATCAGTGTCTTGATTTTACCGACCATGTTAACAAAATCTGCGTTTCCTGTCAGTATCATTTAAGGAACACAGCTAAGATCAGGAAGTACTTAAGTGAAGATACCTCTCAAATTTTAGTACATGCGTTTATTAGCTCTAAACTCAATAACTGTAACTCTTTGTTATATGGTCTTCCTAAACACCTGTTAAACAGGTTAAGACTGATACAAAACACTGCTGCACGCATTGTTACATTATCTAAGTGGTTTGACCATATCACTCCTATCCTGTTCAAACTTCATTGGTTGCCGCTGGGTTATCGCATACATTATAAAATTTTACTCTTAGTTTACAAATGTCTAAATGGCTTGAAACCAGCTTACCTATCCGAACTTTTACGCTACACTAATGGTTCACGATTACTTCGTTCTAGTTCCCAGAATTTTCTAGCCATTCCTAGGACTAGGTTAAAG
Source organism: Porites lutea (assembly GCF_958299795.1). Taxonomy (NCBI): domain Eukaryota; kingdom Metazoa; phylum Cnidaria; class Anthozoa; order Scleractinia; family Poritidae; genus Porites; species Porites lutea. Next base: position 28,152,803 of record NC_133201.1, on the reverse strand, counting down.
ACGTATGGTGATAGGGCTTTTTCCGCAGCTGCTCCTAAGTTATGGATCTGCCCCCTGAACTCAGGGGTGTTACATCTGTCGACCAGTTCTGGACACAGTTGAAGACATACTTATTTAAATCAGCCTACAATGTTTGATATTAGTAGCTTTATTTAATTTTTATTTTATCTTACAATAGTTTTTAACTCTCGACTAGTTTCTTACCATATTATTGTAGAGCGCTTTGAGCAATTATTAGTGGATACCACACTATTAAGTCATATTATTATTATTATATTTGCTTTTTATTTGCTCACGTCTCCCACACATTCCTTTTCCACTTTGAGACGTCATTTTCCAGTTTCTTCAAGAAAAGTAGAGTTTAAACTGAAAAGGGTTTTTTTGCAGATTTTTGAGCGACACAAGTTGAACAAAAGTAGGTTTTTTCCCTGTAACTCAGTATTACTAAGTTTCTTTTCTCTAAAAGACATTAGCTAAAATTTGGGCAACAAGCTAAGAATGCAAGAATTCCCTCTCCAACTGACATGCCTTGCTCAAAAATGCCTTATAAGTTGTCAAATGGCGGGAAGCAAATAATAGCCTGACAATTCAAATGGCCACACAACGAAAACAAAACAATTCAGGTATGTCAATATCCAAAATCAGGTACAATATCTAATATCCACTAAATTCAAATATTTCAATTTAAAAGAAAAAAAATGTGGGAGCATCACTAGCTATAGCCTGCGCCGCAGACCTTATTGTTACCACAGCTAGGGTTAACTAGAGGTTAAGTCTTGTAAGGACAAGCTTGAGCAACACCGGCTATTTCAAACTCGGGTAGCAATTGTTGTGGGAAGATATTTATCATTGTAGATGTATCAATATATTTTGTATTTAAGTGATATTTGAGCTGCTGATGTAGTCTTTATTTTCAGTGTTCAATTGTGAATGAAAAACAAAATTTGTAAAATATAGACAATAAATTCTTCCCATAGGTTGCCTTTTCAGTACCCTGGCTCCAGAGGTACGTTCTCGAAATTCCTAGGATGAAATAACCCTGCGCACACTTTGATGAAACGACGCACGTCAACCAGATTGTATGTCTTGATGCTACCAAAGTTGTATTACTGAGTGTTTTTACTCTGATAGAGACAAACTACTATAAAATTTGTTTAAAATCACGAACCAAGATTTCTAAAAGTTCACTTCCAGTTGATGTGCGTTGCTCAAAAACTTGTTTTATTTTATTATTTTGCCACACACAATGAATTACAAGCAGAATAAAAATGATAATAAATAGGTTAATTAACATTAAATTTAAAATTTGTACATTACTTGGGAGGAGTGACTGTGGCGGGGAAATCTCCGAGAAGCCGAGCTTATGAGGAATAGAGATTCCCCCCGACGGGCAATTTAAATACTAGGCGGCATTTTAAGAAATAAACTCCCTATTTTATGTGCAGATATCTCTCAACATGACAAAAAAAGACGTACGGGGACTGGGGAGAGAGATCACGCCCTTTCCCAGATCACTCATGTCCCTTTGTTTTCGCGACTTCCCTGCTATCTAAGAGCCTGGAAGCTACTAGGTTTTGTGAGAAGCATAGAATTAATCGAAATGTCTAAAATACATTGCTATGCATCTGGTGCATCAACCCTCTTTTTTTTTTCTCTTGAGAATGTTTTTCAACTCTGCCCCTGCTCTAAGATATGATGATGGCTTTTCCTTCGAATGAAGGTCTATCTCTTCACTGATAACTTTTGTACATGGTTTGGAGGCCTTTTTTATGCTCGGCATTTCATATCCAATACTGACTAAGTCAGTTAGCCATGCTTTAGTTAAGAGAGCATCATTTATCCCCCAGAATCCATTTTCAGCCAATGCCATGCTTAAATCAAGTACTCTGCTGAAAAAGTCTGGTTTGTCTGATTTCCATTTGTTTAAAAACTCAATTAAACGCCCAGATTCATAATAGACCACCTTTTCCTCCTTAAAATCGGACAAATAGTCATGTGCATTTCTGAACTGAACGGCATTGGGCGGGAAAAATGACAAATGTGTCCCCACATCCCACAATAACCGCTGAGCCCAGTAACCGCGCCAGATATCGCAGACTCGGAAAGTTACTGATGTTGGAAGCAACAAGGCCCACAATGCCTTGTGTAAGAACAGCGTGTTTTGAGAATTGAACGGAGCCAATGTATTTGGAGGAAGTACAACAGGAGGCGCTTCAGCATCAAACTCTACATTCAAATCAACACCTTTGTCTTTTCTTGTCAGTCTAAATATGGCGTCCACGTCGGGATCTCCGTTCACTACCCCCTGTTGGATTGATGTATCCACACCTTCACATTTGACAAACCGGTGCGATGGGGGGTCACCAATGTGATCCAGGGGGTATCCCCTTGGCCATATAGTGCTTTGTCCAAAGTGTTCGTAAGGGTTCACCATTGCGGAATCCGTTTTGTAAACAAAGAAGTCCCCAGTTTCTTGTTGGTAGAAAGTTATTTTGCCGCTTGTTGGCGAGTTATCATCGTCTGTTTCATAGATGATTTTCGCACCATGTTGAATAGCATACAGGTAGCCAATATTCTTTCGAGGGTAACTTCTGTACTCAAGTAAATCGTGAATGCGGTAGCCAAGAGTCTTTTGCCTTTCCACACTCAAGAAGATACAATTCGGGTGACTGTCAATGAGAATTGTAATGTAACATTAGCACATACTAAGACTTTTCGCCCCATGTAAGGGAATGCAGATTCTGGAATTCAGGAGCTTGTTGCTTGTGGAACTTGGAATACAGCTTAAGGAATCTGTAATCTCACTTAAGATTCGAACCCAGAATCCAAGTTCCACTGACAAAAATCCATAGTGTGGAATTGTCAAGGGACTGGCAACATTTGCTCGCTTTAATGAGGTTTTGTTATACCAAAGTTATTTTTCATATAATTTACTATTGCTGGAGTAGAGAAAATCGTTTGTCATACCGAAGCATTTGTTATAGTGTTATAGAGGTCGAGGTTCCACTGTACTACAACGTCAACTCTCAGGTAATGCGCAACGTTGACAGAACGAAGGACAGAACGGGACTAGAGCTCACTTTTGGCTGCCTCGTATTAGACTCCCGCATACTATGAGCTAAGGACAATGGGGTTTAAACATGAGTAGGCGCGTGGAAGGGCATCATAGCGCTTGTTGAAGGCGAAACAAGCAACTTATAATAGAATTAAATTAACTGAAAAAACCGTGAACAAAGATCCTGCTGGTTATAAACGTTGAATCTCTGGAAAAGAGATCTAATCAGCCAAAATATCAAGAACCACAAACGAAAAGTCCAAAGACTACTCCAAAGCTGATCAGAACAACGTGTATTGTTTTTTCATAACATTATTTCGGTTTGCCATAACAGCACTAGGAAAAGAAAATATAATAAGGATATGGATTTCATGGCCTTATCTATAAAATCTAGCCTTAAGAACTGAGTCACGAGAAGAATGAATTTTCTCTAGTGGGATTAACTGCATGTCAGTATGCGAATGGTTAGAGTGAGGGAGAAAGTGTTCAATTTCAGTAGTGGGTTTAGATTTAATGTTAGTTTTGTCGACCGCACGTCTGTGTTTGTTAAACCTGTCTTTGAGGAGTCGCTAAGTTTCACCTATATGTTGTAAATTACAACAGTTACATCTATAATGAACCATGTACATCACATTTCTAGTGTTACAAGTAGTCTGTGAAGTGATGCTGTGTGTTTCACCCGTTGCGTAAAAAGTATAACTTGTAAGGCCATTAGTAATGTATGGACAAGTGGCACAATTTCCTCCACAGTGAAAGGAGCCTGGCGGAAAACGATTGTTAGAGAAACTGAAAAATGACCCAGGACTGAGTCAGTTAACAGACATAGCTTTGAAAGGATTCTTGGCCGAAAACCAAAAAAGTAATGATGGCTCTATAAGCACAGCACAACTGAATCACATTATTGAAGGTAAGAAAGCAGCTGATAAGGCCTGGTCTTTCATGGACATTACT
>NC_133201.1:28136297-28143797 GCF_958299795.1 Porites lutea | reverse complement strand
ACATTCTCTCTTACCTCGTCACGCTAGCCTGCGTGGCAGGCGTTCGAAAGATTAGGGCACGAGACCCTCCTCGCGCGCCCCTCGCGTTTCTCTCGCGCCTAAAACTCCCTTTCCCATCCCTTTCAAACGCCTGCCACGCAGGCTATCGTCACGCTAAAATTGGGCCCGATACTAAGTCTCACAAGCCTGAGCTCACAGCAGGCTAGATTTCAGCCACAATTGTATTGTATTGTATTGTAAATCTTTATTTAAACACGGGAAATCATCAGTTAAGCTTAAGTTAAAAACTAAAACTAATTACAACTGCTTTACATGATTGCCGTGTGGGAATCCGATATATCAGCTACCTTCTTGATATTTCGCTTAAAATGCTCAACGGTTGCAGCATTTTTTAAGTTTTTGGGCAAGTTATTCCATAACATGGCCCCGCTGTAAGAGAAGCTTCGTTTCAAATAATTGGTGCTTGGTTTGGACAGGGTCAGCCTTCCCTCAGAGTTTCTTAAGTTGTAAGCAGAGTGACGCTGAGAGAAGAGACTTTGTAGATATTCTGGAGCAAGGTCATTCATGGTTTTATACATCATTAAGGCTTTTTGTTTCTTTCGTCGAAGCGATAGCCTCTCCCAGCTGAGGGTGGAGAGAAGGTGGTTTGAGCTCGCATCAAAGGGTGATTTAGTAATAACTCTGGCTGCACGATTCTGTAATTTTTGGAGCTTATCACCCAAGTAACCACTCAAACAGTCCCAGACGGGGCTGCAGTAATCAAAATGAGGCATAATTAAAGCGTTATAAATTTGAATTGCAGTTTCTTTGGATATAAAGGGCCGCACACGTTTTAGGGCGCCTATAGCTGAAGAGAACTTTCTTGCAAATCTCTTCAACGTGTTTACCCCAAGAGAGTTGAGCATCTATGGTAAGACCCAAGGATTTGGTATGATCGACTCTCTTGATAATTTGGTCATCAATTCTGATTTCTACATCGTCACATTGGGCAGATAGTCTTTGTCTTGATCCAATAATCATTAGCTCTGTTTTAGCAACATTTAGACTGAGCTTGTTAGCTTTCAGCCAACAGCTAAGGTTATTTAATTCAGGGGTTAGAGCTAGCTTAAGCTCTGTTAACGTCTTAGCAGATAACGTAAGGTTGGTGTCATCGGCAAACATTCTTGGTACGGCGCCCCGCAGGGAGTTGGGAAGAGCAGCTGTCTATGGCTACAATCCCGCTCTGTTTTGAGTTCTTTCGGTGTCGTGTTGACGTCTTGCAGAGTTAATTTTCACGTGGTACGATCAGCATAGCATTCAGTACGGGGCCTAGGTACAAAAACATTGTTCGAGGCCAGCCTCCTTCTCAGGCGCTTCGTTTTTCGCAAGGTAGAGGCGAACGACTAGTGATGAACCGCAAGGGACCATGGGAAGGGTAAAGACGGTAGGCGAAGCGCCGTCTTGCCCGTTGCCTCCTTCCTGCCTTCCTTTGCGCGCACAGTTTCATCGTACGTTGTAGAAATAAACCCTAGAGGTTAGTTTGAACATATTCTTTAAACCCTCGAGATAAAGGTTATTCAGAGATTTAAAAACACTTAGAAGCACTTGCGAGCTGCTTAGAACGTGTTTAGTCTAAATTTGGGATTAAAATAGTAGATTCTTGGTGCAGTTGCACTGAAGTATTCAAAATAGCTCATGCACGTTAAACGTACCTATGTTAGAGGTTAGTTATTTTAAACATTTACATTGTTTCGAGAATCTTATACTCAGTCCAATGAGCATCTGAATTGTTGATAATTGCAGCCCTTTTCAGTTTGTCCATCTCAAACATCAACTTTTTTAGTTCCTGTGTTAACCAAGGAGTATAGTTATTTATTACTTTTCTTTTACGCTTCGGTGCATGTATTTCTAAAAAAGGAGGCCTTAAAATTTCCCTGGCACAAGTTGGGTTATCTTCTAAATAAACTACAGGTGACACTGAGGGTGCTAAGCTAAGGTCAGCCAGGAATGAATTAGTATCAAAATTCCTACATTATCGGGACTCCAGTCCACAATCTTTGGTTTCCCTTTCGGAATACTAAATTTCCTGATTCCATAGATAAGAGAATATCCACTTATTCCGAAGTGACAGACTCCGGAATACATATAAATTTCTTTCTTATTTGTTAGGAATAAATTAATAGTGGTCACAGATTTCTCAGTCATTCGGGTGTGTACATTGGCAAAAGCTGCAAATTTCTAGAAGAGTCTTTGTATGCGATTCTATTCCCTCAAAGTGTTTACTTCTAACCCAAGCAATTCGATTCGTTATACGAAACATTCAAAATCTCTCATTGTGATCACATTGGCATGGGGGCGGGGGGGGGGGGGGGGTCTATACCACATACTCAGAAAAAAAGGTTTAGCCTTGGGCTTAATTACCTTAATACCAATCAACTCAAGGCTTTCACTCTCGAGATCAAATAAACGTTCCTAATTGATAGTATTCAAGTTATAAAGGGCAACCCCCCCTCCATCTCTGTTTCTATCATTTCTCTTCAGGGTATAGCCAGGGACTGCAACTTTGCCAATAGATATAGTATCACTGAGACGATTTTTGTTAACCGCATGAATATCAGTACACGAGATGTCCCTGAATGACTCACGAGTATCGAACACAAAACTGTCACATATATCCTGATAAGAATTACGGCGAAATAAATCGACTAACGCAAGGAAAAACCTTAGCAAAACTGTTTAACAAAAGCTTGAGGTTGTTTCACCGTGGCCTCGTGCACGCCAATGACGAGGCCCCCTTCTGCATTCTCGAAATAAAGAAAGGGTAAGAAGACCAGCAGTTACATCTAGAGCCGCAGTATTGGTGAGTTTCCTTGAGCTTTTCTAAACAGTTCAAGTACTTAAAAAACACATCCCTTTTCCCGACATTTTGCCACATGCGGTGATAACAAAGAAAATGGTGGGGATTTGCAATCAAGGTGCACAACATGTCAGCGGATTGTTATGTTCAAAGAACATTTTTTTGTGTTTCAAGAATTGTTACTTGCATCCTATTTTCTCTTGACCTCGTTTTCGCGACTTCCCTGCTATCTGAGAGCCTGACACAGACCCCGTTTTCTGAGAAACATAGAATTAACCAAAATGTCTAAAATATACCGCTACGCATCTGCTGCGTCAATCCCCTCGTTTTTCTCTAGAGAATGTTTTTCAACTCTTCCCCTGCTCTAAGATATGATGATGGCTTTTCCTTTGAATGAAGTTCTATCTCCTCACTGATAACTTTTTTACATGGCCTGGGAGCTGTTTTTATGTTTGGCATTTCATATCCAATGCTGACTAAGTCGGTTAACCATGCTTTAGTTAAGAGAGCATCATTTAGCCCCCAGAATCCATTCTCAGCTAATGCCACGCTTAAATCAAGTACTCTGCTGAAAAAGTCTGGCTTACCTGATTTCCATTTGTTTAAAAACTCAATTAAACGCCCAGATTCGTAATAGACCATCTTTTCTTCCTTAAAATCGGACAAATAGTCGTGTGCATTTCTGAACTGGACGGCATTGGGCGGGAAAAATGACAAATGTGTCCCCACATCCCACAATAACCGCTGAGCCCAGTAACCGCGCCAGATATCGCAGACTCAGAGAGTTACTGTCGTTGGAAGCAAGAAGGCCCACAATGCCTTGTGTAAGAACAGCGTGTTTTGAGAATTGAACGGAGCCAATGTATTTGGAGGAAGTACAACAGGAGGCGCTTCAGCATCAAACTCTACATTCAAATCAACACCTTTGTCTTTTCTTGTCAGTCTAAATATGGCGTCCACGTCGGGATCTCCATTCACTACCCCCTGTTGGATTGATGTATCCACACCTTCACATTTGACAAACCGGTGCGATGGGGGGTTACCAATGTGATCCAGGGGGTACCCCCTTGGCCATATAGTGCTTTGTCCAAAATGTTCGTAAGGGTTCACCATTGCGGAGTCCGTTTTGTAAACAAAGAAGTCTCCAGTTTCTTGTTGGTAGAAAGTTATTTTGCCGCTTGTTGGCGAGTTATCATCGTCTGTTTCATAGATGATTTTCGCACCATGTTGAATAGCATACAGGTAGCCAATATTCTTTCGAGGGTAACTTCTGTACTCAAGTAAATCGTGAATCTGGTAGCCAAGAGTCTTTTGCCTTTCCACACTCAAGAAGACACAATTTGGGTGACTGTAAATGAGAATATTATAATGTAACGTTAGCACATACTAAGACTTTTTGCCCCATGTAAGGGAATGGGGATTCTGGAAGTCAGGAAATTGTTGCTTGTGGAACTCGGAATACAGCTTAAGGAATCCGTAATCTCACTTAAGATTGGAATCCGGAATCCAAGTTCCACTGACAAAAATCCATAGTGTGGAATTGCCAAGGGACTTCTTTTTCATATAATTTACTATTACTGGAGTAAAGAAAATCGTTTGTCATACCGAAGTATTTGTTATAGTGTTTTAGAGGTCGAGGTTCCACTGTACTACGACATCAACTCTCAGGTAATGCGCAACGTTGACAGAACGAAGGACAGAAAGGGACTAGAGCTGGGTAGAACACTTTTGGTTCACTTTTGGCTGCCTTGTATTAGACTCCCGCATACTATGAGCTAAGTTCAATGGGGTTTAAACATGAGTAGGCACATGGAAGGGCATCATAGCGCTTGTTGAAGGCACAACAAGCAACTTATAACAGAATTAAATTAACTGAAAAAACCGTGAACGAAGATCCTGCTGGTTATAAACGTTGAATCTCTGGAAAAGAGATCTAATCAGCCAAAATTTCAAGAACCACAAACGAGAAGTCCAAAGACTACTGCAAAGCTGATCAGAACAACGTGTATTGTTTTTTCATAACATTATTTCGGCTTGCCATAACAGCCTTCTTCAGGTTTACAGATGTCACTGAATTTACGAAAGGAATCACAATATTATATAGATGGAGAATGTTGCAATAAAAATTGTTTAAAAGGGAGAGGCGGAAGTGACGTACTACACACACACACACAAAAAAACACTGCGAAAAGAAAAAATAATAAGGATATGAATTTCATGGCCTTATCTATCAAATGCGACTCCCTAGCCTTACGAACTGAGTCACGTGAAAAATGACTTTTCTCTAGTGGCATTAACTGCATGTCAGTATGCGAATGGTTAGAGTGAGAGAGAGTGAGTAGAACAAGTGGTTATTCCAAGCGCTTCAAGCGCTTTATACAAGTGTTCGATTTCAGTAGTGGGTTTAGATTTAATGTTAGTTTTGTCAACTGCACGTCTGTGTTCGTTAAACCTGTCTTTAAGGAGTTGCTTAGTTTCAACTATATGTTGTAAATTACAACAGTTACATCTATTGAACCATGTACATCACGTTTCTAGTGTTACAAGTAGTCTGTAAAGTGATGCTGCGTGTTTCACCCATTTCATAAAAAGTATAACTTGTAAGGCCATTAGAAATGTATGGACAAGTGGCACAGTGTTGTACACAGCGGAAGGACAGGACATTACTTCTTAGCCGACAAGCATCAAATGTGTCCAATTTGAATGAATTTAAAGATGCCATAAGGTTATAAACTATCAAAAACAGTAGGTATCTTGTCAAAAGTGAGACATTTTGTTGACAACCATATTCTTGTCATGCTTTATTACTCTCTTATCTATCCTTTCCTCACTTATATGGTGTCCATGTCTGCATGGGTTTAACCTTTCTCTCATTTCTAACACAATTATTTATTATCCAGAAAAAAGCAATCAGAATAATATCTTCCTCCGAACCAAAATCCCATTCTGAACCTCTGTTCAAATCTCTCACCCCACTAGTCTGCTACAAAGCTGTTTTTTTGACGACACTAAAAACGGCTGTGTAGCAGACTATCACCCCACTTAAGCTCAATGATGCAGGGTTTGCAAATTATATTGATGAGTGGACTCAGTCTGGCTTCTGCTTCACAAATTTTGGAGTCATTTTGGAATATTTAAAGTCAAGTATCACAACGAAAAAAAGCCATTTTGAGACTTTTAAGCACATGGTCCTAGCATGTATACACTCAGGGATACATGAAGGACATGTAGCTGTGGCGGTCCGTTGACTCCATAATGGCGGTCATCGAGTATTAAAAACTTTGATCGTAAATTACCCTCTTCCTGTTTTGTCGTGCACTATAATTTTTTAATTTCGATGATTTAAGAGGCAGTCTCCCTAAAAGCGTTCCACTCGATTTTGGACTCGAAAAAACTTTTGCCTTATAATTTTACCACCAACACTACTATCCATCCTAATAACGAAATTGCAGTTAGAATGAGGAAATTGCTTATTTTACTGCCATTCTCAGCATTTCAGTGCTGGACGACCGTTAGCGGCTAAAATATGCAAATTTTAGTCTCTGTTATACAGGTTTTTAACGATCGTTCTAAAGTTCTTCAGGTCATCAAATCCTAGACTATTTGCACTCATTTGGAAGCATATTACTTCTTCTTACTGTTCCAATACCATTTAGGCATTATCTTTCTGTAATCAGCAAAAACTGGTCGTCTTTATTTCGTTAATCCAATTAAGAAAGTAAACTGCACGAAAAAATGCCTTAAAATCATCAGAAAATTCCCAAAAGTGCACCTAACCTAGACCTAAAAACATGTTTTAGTTAAAGATTAATAGCTATTTTGTCAAGTTATGCAATAAAACTTGTGGCACAACGCGATTCAGAATTGAAGGCTTCAACTCAAATTTAGGCAAATGTTCAATTTGCGTTCCGTGACGATACGGCTGCTGTCACAGCAAAATCCTCACTTATTGAAAAACTTGCCACTTTTAAGTAAGATATGCCTCATTTTCCCACCAAAACTATATCAAAATTCCCTTTTTCCCTTTGCGAATGAGATATATTGTTCAAAATTAGTTCAGCAAGTAAAAGATATCTTTCCAAGCTTCATTTAATTTCACACTGCCTCGAATATTCGTGTAAAGTCTGCCATGTCAAAACGGAAAAATACCTTTTCAGAACCAAACCTCTTCTAGCTTAAAATGTGGTCCCGTTTGAAAAAGCTGCATTGACCTAAAGTTACTCCGATCCATCATATTATAAAATCGAAAGTTAGGAGAAAAGTAAATTTCCCACTGCTTAATTAAATATGCGTGAACGGGTCAGAAAATGTTTGACTGGCTAATACTTCGTCCCATGTAAGGGTATCCGGATTCCGGAATCTTTGGAATTTTTTCTTGTAAGATCCGGAATCCAGGGCTTTGGAATTCAGAATAGAGCTCAAATACCCTGCTAAGGAATGAAATCTAGAATCCAAGTTCCACTGGAAAAGACTGGAATCCAGCACCCGGAATCCAGAAAGCATGGAATGGGATCCAGAATCCAAGAACTGTCTTGTATTCGTTAACATGGGCCATAGTACTGTACTATGAACAGCGAATTACTATTTTTCCTTTATTTACCTTCCACTGACCAGGAACCCACATTTGAAGACGTTTGTTAATGAAATTTCAATTAAAAGGTTTC
>NC_133201.1:28131297-28133797 GCF_958299795.1 Porites lutea | reverse complement strand
TACAAAAACAAAAACAAAAAAAATGCGCGAGAATTTTGCATTCGAGGAAACGAAGATCTGGTACAAATGTCCCTAAAATAGTCAAATATAAATCCCCTAGTCGTTCAAAGCTTAACGACTTGCCAGGCTAAGGGTTTTATTTAGTGGTGGTATAAACAGGTTACAACCGAATACTGTCAGGCTACTCAGTCACTTCACTCACTGTCCATCACGGAATTGATAGCGTACAGCATTACCAGCATAGCACTAGCAGGCTGTACATAGACAATCAGATTTGTGATCGAAGGCCGGTATAAGATTTATACATCTAAAAATTTATACTAATATCAAATTCTTAAAGCCTGTCCGGACACTAACTTTATTCAATGTACATTTCACAGCTTATGTCATTTTTTTAAGGGCAAATAACAATTTACTTGATAAGAATATATAAGTACGAGACTTATTGTGGCGTAGACGTGATTAGCGGTTTTTTTATTGTACTTCTTTGAACTCCAGTCCACATTTTCTTAATTTTTCTTCAAGGACTACCGTGTACCATCGTCCCATATATATAGTGTAAAGGTGAATGTGTGAAGGACCTTCTCGCTGCAAAATGTAAATACCTGTCACTAGGCAGGAGAAACATGGATCTCGTTAATGTTATCTGTAAAATAAAAATGTTCGTTTGGAACGCGATTGAAGTATGTCGATTAGCCTCTTCCAGGCGTTCAGACTGTGGGGGCGACCCTCTGAGAGATGCGAGTAAAAAGGGCGATGGGGTATTTTTTCCCGACCTACCAAGAAGGCCAACTACTGGCAGTCGAACAAAGGACGGCCGGCCGAGACTATTAATACGAAAGTCAGTGGAAAATTAAACTTAATCTTCTATAAGCTTAACCTGTTTCCGATACTTTTGATGAAGTAAAAAAAAAAAAACAGAAAAATTGTCATTTGTACGATCATGAAGAATTTTTTTACTATCCCAGCGGCCGGTGTCACGCAATGTGAATTCAGCATAAATATGCAAATTAAATTTATGCAAATTCTGAATCGCGTTGTGCCACAAGTTTTATTTCATAACTTGACAAAATAGCTCTTAATCTGTAACTAAAACATGTTTTTAAGTCTAGTTTAGGTGCCACTTTTCAGAAGTTTGTGATGTTTTTGAGGCATTTATTCGTGCATTTTGCTTTCTTAATTGGGTTAGTGAAATAAAGACGACCAGTTTTTGCTGATTACAGAAAGATATTGCCTAATGGTATTGGAACAGTAAGAAGAAGTAATATGCTTCCAAATGAGTGCAAACAGTCTAGGATTTGATGACCCGAAGTACTTTTAAACGATCGTTGGAAAACCTGTAAAACGGCATCTAAAATTTGCATATTTTAGCCGCTAACGGTCGTCCAGCAAGGAAATGCTGGGAATGGCAGTAAAATAAACAATTTCCTCATTCTAACTGCAATTTCGTTATTAGGATGGATAGTAGTGTTGATGATAAAAATATAAGGCAAAAGTTTTTCCGAGTCCGAAATCGAGTGGAACGCTTTTAGGGAGACTGCCTCTTAATTAAGGTTTACAACGTTTACAATTAACGTAAATTGTATTTGTTGCGAAAAAGATAAGGACAAAAGTGTGTTTGTTACTGAAAATTTCTGGAGTCAAAGTGGCTCCCTGTTGTTACCGAAAATTTCTGGAGTCGAAGTGACTCCCTCCGTAACATCAGTGGAGTAGTCTGAACAACTTTGGCGTATTTGCGAACCTTGATGATGTCATTGAATCACAGATACTCTCTTTTGTTTATCAGTGGCCACACAGACTGTTACCACCCTGTTTCAGTGAATATTTCAAATTTACTTCTTCTGTTCATTCCTATTCAACAAGGCAATCATGTAATAGAAATCTTTATGTAACCTCAGTTAATACTACCCAGTACGGCTTACGCTCCCTAAAATTCACTGGTCCACGCCTCTGGAACTCCTTGCCTACAAGTATAACTAATTCAAATTCTCTTAGAATATTTTGTAAAACCCTTAAGAACTCTATCCTCAATTGTTATTCTAATTAATTATCTGCCTTAGTGCATGAAGAAATACTTTTTTTTATAAAAAAAATATGTATAAGTATTCTGTATTCTATCTGTAATTGTATTTTAATGCAGGGGTCATCCAAAATATTAGCCTTTGCTATTTGGATGATCCCAACTCGCTCTCCATTTTGTTGTTACCATTTTTCTTGTATTCCTTTGTTGTACTGTGTTTGATGCCTATGTAAATTTAACCTTTATGTCATGTAAAACTGAGCTGAGTTTAATAAATCACCATCAGTTATCATCATCATCTTATTATACAACAATGAACAAGTTGCTAACTATAACTTTGACCAGCTCACTAAACTTAAGCAACCTATTGCCCGCATTAATGCTTGCCGTTCATCTACTTTTGCTAACAATTTTAGACCTAATGAGATGTCAGGATTAGACCCAGTTGTATTTTTAGCAAACACAGCAAAAGTGATATTG
>NC_133201.1:28111297-28126297 GCF_958299795.1 Porites lutea | reverse complement strand
CTCCATGAAAATCTTGTTCCATTGCTCACTTACCTTTCCTTTCACCTAATCCTAAGATCCTAAAAGCTTTCCTAAAAACTCTTCCCACCGAAAGGAAGCCTACTAAATGCCCAGCAAGAGAAAAAAAAAATGAGGCAAGAAAAGCGAAAAAAGAGGGGAGGAGTGAAATTTTGCTTTCTGCGCATGCCCGAACTTCGCAAGCTGATATTTTGCATCTGGATCAGAAGGCTGCGAAGTGTATGACCTGTAAACCGGTTTGTGGTAAGTCTTAGCTCTTTATAGCACGGCAGTGACCAGAAAACCACTTGACTAGTTTCAAAACGCGTTTTTCGGCAAAATCTCCAGGAGCGAATGGGTTAATAAAAAAATTCAAATGTTCAACTGTTCTACATACTGTCTTGATTGTTCTATTTGCATCGCATCGAACGGCAGCACTTTCCCTCTCAATGAAAAACTTCTAGTAATAGGTTGCATATTCGAAGGGAGACAGTTCAAGGACACCCGCGCATGTTTCCCTCACGCGAAGTCTACATTAACCACTACATTACTACATTTATACTACTACATGAGAATTTCTGCAATTTGATTGGCTTAAAGCAGTGGTATTTCATACCTACATGTGAAAATTACAAACCTTTTGTGGGCAGTAGTATAAACAAATAATAGCATGATTTGTACGTGATATTTGGCATAAATACCACTCGTGATATTTCAAAATTGTCTCAAATTTCACTCGCCTAACGGCTCGTGAAAGTATAACAATTTCGAAATATCACTCGTCGTATTTATGCCAAATATCACTACAAATCATGCTATTACCTAACCAAATAAGACTAACCAGCGTCTGCCACATAAATTATGATAATACTTACCTCCAGTCCGCCGGGGTCTTGGTATCGCCCACTACCACAACCTTCCAACCTTTCATGGCAGCTAACTTCTTCACATCCTCTGTTGGCGAGTTAATTGTCGTAACAACGATCCATTTATGATTCATTTGCTTTTCTGGAGGGGTTGGTTTTCGCGGTATTTCCTTCCAAATAATTTCTCTGCTTAAGTTTGTGTTTTCATAAAGAGTCCTCCAGTCTTTGAAATCCTCGGGGTTTTGAGCATCTCTGAGAGTTGGACTGAGCCTGTTGTTCGTAGCTCTAGAACTTGTTTCCCCGGCGAAAAGTCGGTAGAATACGACAAGGATTAAAACCTGTAACACTAGTGCTAGAAGAAATTTAAATGCTTCAGACATACTTTCAGGAACACTTTTGCGGGAAACAAGTTTCTCCTACCCCTTCTTTGAATGCTTGTAGAATTAATGAGTCCCCTAATATCTAGCCTGTTCGAAGCGTTTACATAGTGGAGAGCGGTGCGAAGTAAAGAAAGCGCTGAAAAGTAGAGGGGGACTGGGGAGAGAGGTGCTGGAACCTCTCCTCCTCGGTTGTGCCTTTTGTTGTGCCTGAATTAACCTGAGATCAGGCTCTATTTTCGTTTCGCTTTGAAAATTTAATACATTCCGGCGGGCATGGCGAAACGATTTTAGCGATAGCCGTTAGAGAGAATGTATGAGAACCGCTCAAATTGGGCCTGATCTCAGGTTATGGCTAAATCATTTAAATCATACCGTCCAAAAGGACAGCCGAGGAGTACTAATTACGAGTTTCCGATTCGGGCCGACTTCGGAAATCGGTCAGTGTAAAACGCAGACTGCGGACTGGGGACCAGGGGTAAAATGCAGACTGAGTGTAAAATGCAGACTGCAGACTGAGAGTAGAACGCAGACTGGGGTAAAATGCAGACCGAGCATAAACTGTAGTCGCGGAAGGGTTTAAGTGCAAATAAAATCCCGCAAAATACACGTAAACAAACACTTACTTGACGACATATTATTTTATCTGCTTTTTCACAAATCCAGTCATTCCTCTCTGGAACTTCGTCGACGACCCAAAAGCATAATCGCAATCTTGAACCTTTTTTTTCGTCCGAGCATGGATAATAGATAGACTTTATTTTCTATTATCCATTGTCCGAGAGACCTCACGCTCCAGTTTTCGATACACCTGACCGTGAATTGGTACAACAAGATGTTTACGCTTAAATAAAAGCTGCTGACCCAAAATACTGTACAGAAAGAATTATGGCGATAAAAATGCGAGTAAATCATTCCAACAACAAAGAAAGTTGTTCTGCAGGCAATTTGGATGACCTTCTATGAAAGTATTGCAAATCAAGGTAGGCGGACGTAAGCTGTTCGGACGTTCCTGTGAAACTTCTAGCGAATGTGCAATACCCTTCGACAAGAAAGCGAGGTGTGTAACTGATGTCAGCTAGCTAATTCACCTAGCCTGCAAAGCAGGCGTATTTTGCTGTGCAATCGATTTGGACTTTCGACTGACCGAGAGTTGGGGCGAGTCAAAAAATGATTCAATACAATAAAACGCCTGCTCTGAGGCTATAATTCACCTATGTGGAGAAGAAGGAGCACAAATGTTTAAAAAGTCTGCAGTCGATCTTAATTCTGCATTTTACCCCAGCCTGCATTTTACTCTCAGTCTGCAGTCTGCATTTTACACTCAGTCTGCATTTTACCCCTGGTCCGCAGTCTGCAGTCTGCAGTCCGCAGTCTTCGTTTTACACTGACCGCTTCGGAAATTCTCGAAAACATCCAATATGGCGGCTCAAGCGTGGTGAAAACTGACAGCCAAAGGAGCCGTTTTATCGCCAGAGAAGCGTGATTTACGGTATTGTTGACGTAGTTTGCGTTTATTGTGAGTTTTGAAGTGTTCTTGGTCCTGTATAGTAGGCAATCCTTTTATAAATGTCTTATCAATTTGTCCTGTCCCGCTGGCCGGTATTACCGAAAAAAAGAAGCACCGTCCAACGGGACATCCTAAATTATAAAAACATTTGTTGGCATGTACATCACCTCTAGCTTTTATTGTTAACCTGTGTTGTAGGACTGGATTTCTACAGGTTTCTACAAGCTAAGGATAACTCTATGGGAACATGTTTATTCATAATAGTGGCCTTGTCCTTTTGGCCGGTATTACCGAAGAAAATAGTACCGTCCAACGGGACATCCTGAGTTTTAGCAACATTTGCTAGGAGGTACATATCATATCTGGGTTTTTTATTGTTAAACGGTGATTCTGTAGGTTTCCAAAAGGTCATGGTAACTAAATAGGAGTGTTTTTGTTTTTCGTAAAAAATGCCTTGTCCTTTTGGCCTGTATTATTTAAGGAAATAGTACCGCCTAGCAGGACATCCTAAACTATGTCAGCAGTTGCTTGTATGTATTACTACACTAGGAATAGTTGACACTACAGCTGCCCCCGCTCTGTGTAATGTCGGTCAATAGCATTCCTGCTCGTTGTGTAGCTCTTTGAAATATGCCGATTCATAAGGAAGATTTTCACACACATTCCATACAATAGGTGAGATAAATACTGGAAACGCAAGGTTCCATGCACTGTTTCAGGTCGATTTACACAGCTTTGATCAAAAAATTATCAGTTTCGAGAATAGTTTATTCTAAACCATAATAAAAGATTTAATTAGAAGTTGAATTTTTTGCTATTCAGTTCTCTTTCACTTTTTACATTCAGTTAATTTTATTTGCCAGAAAGGAAGCCTTGGAAATTAAAAGGACGTTTGATCAATTCACACTCGTGCATTCTAGTCTTATTTTAAACTTTATAGCGGAGGGACATCTGTGAGCTGGGAATAAGTCAGCACAGAATTTGATAGTCGGCGAATTTATGTAATCGCCCATCGTTCTGCTAGTGAGAAGCTAGCCGTTGTTCACTCGTCTTGCTTGTTTGGGGCTTAGTCTTATTCCGGTCAAAGAGAGAGAAAGTGTCTGGCAAGGTTTCCAATGAAAGATTTGTGAACTCGTGTCTGGCAAACTCTCCAAGTGTTTATATATACACAGTTATACACACCTTATAACTTCTTCTACGCTTAACGAGTGTTGTTAAAATTTTGGTCCATAACTTTCATGGAAACAACTGCTCCAAGGAATGTCACTGATAACAGTGTTTATAATAGCGCATATTCGTTGTCACGCACAATAAATGTCTCAAAATCTACCTAAACGGTCCCTTGAGGATAATATGTCTTTACATCATCCTAACCATTTCGTACTTGCGGGCGCAAACAATAGAAACATCATCATTACCTACCGATTCCTCGCGACCCCTGTTCAAGCAAATCGAGATTTTTTCTATATTGACTGTATGACTGTATATTTCAACTGTAAGTACTTTCCTTAATATACGCGCGAGTTACTAGAGTGCCTCCTCAGGATTTCACCTTCTGGATGAAATCCGTGCAGGGGCAATGACATGCAGCTTGTTATTGTTACATTGTAATACATACGTTGCCCTCTGAAGGCTTTTTCCTACCAGCTGGGGACAGCTGAATAAAGATACTTTTAGTCATTCCTTGTTGTTGTTATCACCTAAGAATGTCCACCCAGGGGAACAATCTATATGCAGTACTCAAAACTGACAGCTAGAGATGCTGTTTTATTGCCAGGGAAGCGTGATTTTACGGTATACTTTGTGATGTTTGAGATTCTCATGTTCTTTGAAAAATTCCTAATTGATCATATCAGCAGTTCATTATTTAAATGATATACTTTCATTCATGCTATACTTCCATCCTTACTACATCCAGGAAAGGCCAGTTAGATCTATTATTATCATAAATATTATTGTTATTGTTGTTGTTATTATTAGTTAGTATTGTTATAGAATCATTGTTATTTCCTGTCCTCAGTATTTGTGTGTTGTTTGACTGGTCAGTATCACTCAGCAAAAAAAGGGTTGGTACAGTTGGCTGTACTCTCTGGCTGGCACTATCAAAACAAATCAAAATTATTTTTTTTGTGACAACAACATTATTCTCACCCCACCCCCCTCCCCCACCCACCTCTCCATACTGAAATTGTGGTCCAATTTTATCCTTGGTCTAAATTTTATTTTCTTTTGTTTCAAACTCATTATCATACATTACCATACCCAAAAACCTACCTACCTTGGCAGGAACCAACCTCGGTTGTTGATTCTGGAGACTCTCTATTTTTAACTTCCCCCTATCCCCAACTGTCAACAACCCCAATAACCCCACTACCGGTCGGAGAAATAAATCAAGTAAACAAGATCCTTGTGTTGCTTTGTGCTGCTCACTAGTGTTCATTTAAAAAAAATTGAAAAAAAAAAAAGTTAAAAACTTTGAAGAGGAAGCTAGGCTAACTAGACAATACATTGTAACTGTCTACCAATTTCATAACAAGATATGCTTTGTTCTTCGTTCATCAGTGACAAGTTCTGTTCAATTTCTACATTACAGATGTACCACAGCAATTAAACTCAACTGATTGTGGTGTCTTTGTCTGTATGGTAGGTTTTGCTATTTCATCACCTTTCAATGAAGATTATTGAATGGAAAGTCATTCATTATGCAATTCCATCAAAATAAATATGATTTTTTAAGTATTATCCTTCAAAACAATTTTCATACATCACTACTGTTACTGATTAGTTTGCAGAGTACCTCAGCTGGGAGATAATGCCCAGTAAAAGTTCAGACACTGTTGATGAAAAGAAGTTGCTTTCACAGTATTCTACCCCCTTTGAAATACGAGTCTATTTTTACTCTAAGACCTTGGATATTAATTAATACTCTTTTGTATCTACTCTTTTATCTTTTCAAGATTTCCAAAACATGATCAAGCAACAGCTGTTGCAAACGTTTTTGTAATAAACTTAAAGTACCAGGGGCAGATCCACGATTTTTGAATGGTGGGCTGATGATACCAATCGGCCATCAAACTATACGTTATTAATTTTAAGTTGTTGCACTTTTGTCCCAAAGCATGCCGATTTAGGTTGTTTATCTTTGTTCAACTGTCCCCAGCTGGTAGGAAAAAGCCTTCAGAGGGCAAGGTATGTACTACAATGTAATAATAACAAGCTGCATGTCATGTAGTAATACATGCAAGCAACTGCTGACATAGTTTAGGATGTCCTGCTAGGCGGTACTATTTCCTTAAATAATACAAGCCAAAAGGACAAGGCATTTTTTACGATAAAAAAACACTCCTGTTTAGTTACCCTGGCCTTTTGGAAACCTAAAGAATGACCATAACTCAGGATGTCCCGCTGGACGGTACCATTTTCTCCGGTAATACCGGCCAAAAGGACAGGACCACTTTTATGAATAAAAATATTCCTATACAGTTATCCTAAGCTTTCTCCATCTAATCTTCAAGCAAGCGAGACTGAATGCCGCTGTAAGCGCGTTCTTGTCTCTTATCAAATCATGGCACGACGTCTCTAAATAAAGGCCCCGAGGGGGTGTCTCATTTTTTGTCTAGGATTACTCTGGCGCATCGTTTCTGTAAATTGATTACGTCTTGGACGTGCGGCTTAGGTTTGCTTCATGTCCCTAAGAAAATAACCCCCGTAGTCAAGTATTAGCTGGATAAGTGAGCTTGTAAAACAAACTTCTCAGCTTTTAAACACAGAAATGTATCTGTTCTTTTCAAAAGGCGAAGTCGCTTTCCTATATTCGAGACCGTTGTTTAAAAACAGTTGTCTATCTTTATGCTAGGTAGTTTAACATCGACTGCAGAATCAATCTGAACCTCAACTGTTCACACATTAAGATTTCTACCGTTCAAGCAGTTAGCGCCAAACTTATGCTGTAGATAATCGCTTACAAGGACGAGAATCATCAGCAAACGCAAACACAACTTACATATGAGCTTCTGGGAACGAAAACTCGAACTTACCCTATGTGGAAGACGAGCTCAGAGCACTAGCCTAATCACCAATTAACGGACTGCTGCTTCAGCCACGAACACTGAGATACACTTTAGAAAATAGAAGTAGTTGATTATGTAACTGAAAAGGAAGCAGTGTACTTACCACGGGAAATGATAGGTACTGTTCTCTGTGAAGTATATATGAAATAATTCATTTTGAACATTCTTCACTTTCGTACTGTTCTCTGAGACGCAACCAGCAGTCAAATGAAAGTTATGCTGCTTGTTAGCTCTAATCAATGGTCAAATTTCTGAACCGTGAAATCTCGACATTTCGACACTTTTCCAATCGTGAGGTAGTGAACCGTTCACCCGCTAGATCATTCTTTCTGTTGACATTTGCATCAAAAAACTATCTTTGATCCTAGCGCACTTGTAAAACGGATTAAAGATAAGAAATCGTATCAGAGGATTACAGTTTTTGTTTGATATTAGTCAAAAGTAAATCAACTGCGGTAAACTGAAGATACAGTCCAGTTCAGAACATCAGGTTAAACTTTCAGAGCTATTCCCGGCGTTGGTTAGCATTGGTCACTCAGTGAAGGCCCTTACATAATGGAGACCGCAAGAAAAGGATGGGCGGTTATCATTAAATAGTGTGGAAATGAATAAACTGACGATGAATGGCGAGATTTTGAATTTTAGACCAGACGTCACATTCCCATGAGTTTAGAAAAAGACACGTCATCCATGTTCGATCATAGGCGTACGGGCCGGGGGGCGAGGGGGGCTGCAGCCCCCCCAAATTTTGGGCAACTCAGATTTTTTGGGCAGCACGAGAAAATTTGGGCAAAGCCAGTTTTTAAAGACGTCTCCATGTTTTTATTATTATTTTGAAGAGATAAACATTTTCTATTTTAACCTGAAGTCGGCGTAATAATCCAGTTACATTGACACGAGACAGTGTCTGCTTAGCACGTGACGAGTTTCTGGTTGTAAGGGAAAGGTATCATGTGCTGATTTTTTTTTTGGTTGGGCACTGTACTGCAATGGGCTATTTCCACTCGTGAATTTATTAGAATAAACTTCCGCCTAACTTTCTAGAATCATCTCCGCTCGTAGAACAGTGTATGGCAAATAGCATCAGCGATGGGTCTTAAAGTGAAGAAGTGGCTGACTAATTCTCAGTTTGAATTGCGAGAAGAATCTTGATTTTTTTTAAAAAGTCTATGGAGCGGTTTAAAAATTATTCAATAATTTGTTAAAGTATACTGAGGTGAAATGTTTACAAAACCGCTAACAAGAGCGCCATGATACATACGAATCAAATCCTTCTTTGTAGCAATTGGCCGGAGCTATCTCCATGATCTATCACCCACGTTTTTGAAAAGATTGAAACTACTATGAGGTGAAATTGCATGGCAAAAGTGCATCGCTTTCTACAGATAACGGCCAAACATCAAGATTTTCCTTTTTTTTACCGTATTTCCAACGATAAAAACTTTATCCCAAAATATCTCGATAACGCTCTTACAGATTCCGTTTTAACGTCACGAACATCGAGGCGACTATTGGAGGAAAAAGCTCCTGTGATCGATTTTAGAAGAACAGTTCCCAGAGAGAAATATTCCTGCAAGTATAATAGGTAATGGCTTCATTTCGTTGCTATAACAACTCCGATGTCATCGCAACCCTGATCACAACAAATTTTCATCTTTATCTATTACACCTGTGGTGGCAACTTTTCCAAATGTTTGTTTATGGCGACGTAGTTTATGCTCAAACTTGGCAGGTATTGACCCTGAAAAACTGTATGGAGCCATTTTCATATGCCAGTACGGCCTATCTTTTTGCATCGGCCCTCGTTTCTGTTCGACTGTTTTGTAAAAATTTGGGCAACTTGCAAAAATGTTTTGGGCAAATGGTTTACCGCCCCCCCTGGCAAAAAATAGCCCGTACGCCTATGTGTTCAATGAACTGGGAATGGACCCAGGTGTTTTGTAGGAATAACTTCCTTCGTGGAAACAATCATATCGCTGGGCCGAAAAGTCCCAAGTACATGTTTACTGAACGAATTGCCATTTCATTGACTTATTCTAGTTTTGGCTTTAAACTAGGGGTTTCTCCTACTCATAATTCCGAATAAATTTCACGCACGTTTTGACCAAATCCGAATAATTTCCCGAGTCTTCAGGCAAGGGAAATTATTAGGATTTGGACAAAACACAAGTGAAATTATTCCCTAATTTCACGAGTATACCATTTGATTACCTATTAATATCATGGGTGACGAATTACGTTAGCAATATTGGATTTTTGGGTCAGTAGTTCATGTATGACCCCATGAAATGTCCTGAGACACCAGTGCCATGTCGGGCCTCTAGGCACAGAGGTAAGTGTAGTGAAGCGTAGTAAGTGTGGTAACTGTTGTGCCCTGACATCTTTATCACGGCATTTTAAAACTTCGTCGCCATCTTGACACTGAGACGTACGGAAGGGTTGCCATGGCAATTTTGTAATTTCACATGTGAAATTACAAATTAACCCTGAAATTTCGCGCCAAAATTAAGGAGTAATTCGTCACCTATGATATTACACATACAAATGATTTTTATTGAGGGTCGCTGACTGGATTCAGCTGTACGGTGATGCCCTTCAGTCCTTCTCAGTTTTGTAAACATCAGCCGAAGTGAGGTAAGTCTATTTTGGGTTCCTTTGTATCATCTTCAAATGGATACCTATTATTATTTTAGCACAAAAAGGTGTTAACGACACCGATCACTCGATCATTTTATAAATTCTCAATAACTGCTAATTGTTTGAAAGTGTAATGTTCATGGAGAATGTTGATGGAGATCACTATTTCTTAAGCCTGATCGCACTGAAACAGTTCAGTGTGGATCGTAGTGGATATTTTTACACTGATTAAATCTGTGAAGTTAATTGTTTTAAGGGTATGAGGAGTGTAACCAAATGAATGATAGATTTTTAGTAAACAAAGTAATTGCACTTTCGAGCTTTCGTCAAACTCAGGTGGTTGTGAGTTTTAGGGTTGATGTTTAGACTATCTTGTTTGTGTTTTGCGGTGACTCGAACCTCATTTTGAAATGCCTGTATTTTTTTTTTTAAGTTTAATAATGAAAATTTGTGCTTTAATTGAAATCTATTTTTTTCTTATGCCATGATTTAAAGGTACTTGAAGTTATGCATAACTTGTGATCAATAATAGATGGTATAATTGTAAGAACTTCCTTGAATGCATTTTAGTGTTGTTGAGAGGAGATGGTGATGACCAGCCTTTAACTTTACAAACAAAACTAATCCTAAAGGCAACATTGATGATAGCGCATGTCCAGTATTAAGTAAAACATTTTGGCCTTCCTGATGCAACAGAGCAGCTTAGCCTTTTTAGGCTGTGGCTCTGTGAGAATTTTATTCTCCAGGTGTCTCAGACGGAAATAAAAACTAGCTTTATTTTTAAGACATTGTTTAAGTATTTAGTTCCCAGTATTGTATCGTGTTGCTCAAGTGCTCTTTCAAATATTGCAAGTGTTTCGCTTACATTTGAATTTAACCCCATCCAGATCCAGTGAGGCCTTTAAAACTAACACATCAATGTAAAAGTTTTTGCATAAGTCAGTTTCCGTTTGGCGGATAGTGTTAGTTCTGGCCTTGGATGAAGATTCCATAAAAACGTTGCGTTTACATAAAATTATGGAGATTCTGTAAGCACGAATTGAAATATATGAAATGAGTCATAAATTGTTTTAAACTGCGGATGAAGGCGGCATGAAAGTGAACATGATCATCGCACACTTAAAAAAAACACTCCTGTTTAGTTACCCTGGCCTTTGGAAACCAAAAGAATGACCGTTTAGCAATAAAAAACCCAGATAACATATACCTCCTAACAAATGTTGCTAAAACTCAGGATGTCCCGCTGGACGGTACCATTTTCTTCGGTAATACCGGCCAAAAGGACAGGGCTACTTTTATGAATAAAAATATTCCTATACAGTTATCCTAAGCTTGTAGAAACCTACAGAAATCAAGTTCTACAACACCGTTTAACAATAAAAAACCCAGATATGATATACCTCCTAACAAGTCTTGCTAAAACTCAGGAAATACCGGCCAAAAGGACAAGGCCACTTTTATGAATAAAAATGTTCCCATAGAGTTATCCTAAGCTTGTAGAAACCTGTAGAAATCCAGTCCTACAACACAGGTTAACAATAAAAGCTAGAGGTGATGTACATGCCAACAAATGTTTTTATAATTTAGGATGACCCGTTGGAAGGTACTTCTTTTTTTCGATAATACCGGCCAGCGGGACAAGACAAATTGATAAGACTTTTATAAAAGGATTGCTTACTATACAGGACCAAGAACACTTCAAAACTCATAATAAACACAAACTTCGTCAACAATACCGTAAATCACGCTTCTCTGGCGATAAAACAGCTCCTTTGGCTGTCAGTTTTCACCACGCTTGAGCCGCCATATTGGATGTTTTCGAGATTATTTCCGAAGTCGGCCCGAATCGGAAACTCGTTCCTAGTACTCCTCGGTTGTCCTTTTGCACGGTATTATTTAAGCACCACCCTCCTCCCTCGCTTTTATTTTTTCGCGCTCCTTTTTACTTCGCACTGCTCCCCACTATCTGAACCCCTGGAACAGGCTATCTAATATCAGGAACCAAATGATAGTCTGACAATTCAAAATGGTCTCACGCGGAAAATTATACGGCCCGGCGGGGGGACTCCCCATATTAAAGGGGTAGAGATGCTCGTCGGAAATTTTGAATTAAACCCCTACAAAAAGGAGATTTGGGCGTGGCCGAAGCTTTTTTTGACCCCTAAAAGAGACCAAAAAAATATACATATCAAATATATATTGTTATATTTTTTCGCTTGCAACTCCAAACGAGACCTTCACGGCTAAATATGATGGCGTTTTGCCCAGAACACCCTATGTGAGACCAAAATTCGAAATTTACACCCCTAAGCGATACGGGTTTATCAATATGCAAAATCAGGTATAATATCTAATATATATTCAAATATTTTTTATTTATCAAAGAAAAAACAAATGTCGGAGCACCACTAGCCTATTTCGCAGACCTAATCCGACCCCAGCTATGATTAACCAAAGTTTAGTTTTGTCTGAACAGGCTTGAGTAACACATGCTATTTTAAACTCGAGGAGAAATTCTTGTCAGAAGATACCGATCATTTTTAATATATAACATTAGTTAAATATTCGCCTAATGAGCACGCTGATGACGTCAGTAAACTACTGTATAGCTCGAGCTCTTAAGAGCTTAGCAATCCTACCAAGACATATCCCAAGTGCATCCATAACTCAACAGTACACGATGAAGCGTTTAACAACCATGTGTTGCGCCTCTTACGCTCTTTCTAACCTGAGATCAAGCCCAATTTTAGCAATTCTCATACATTCTCTCTTACCTCGTCACGCTAGCTTGCGTGGCAGGCGTTCGAAAGGGAAGGGGAAGGCAATTAGGGCACGGGACCCTCCTCGCGCGCCCCTCGCGTTTCTCTCGCGCCCAAAACTCCCTTTCCCATCCCTTTCAAACGCCTGCTACATAGGTCTCACAAGCCTGAGCTCACAGCAGGCTAGATTTCGGCCACAACGTTGATTGGCTGTTAGCAGGCTGTTAGAATAATGCCACCGGATCTGTTTGGCTTTTGGAATCACCGGAAGCTGAAAGCGCTTATTCCTCGCGGAGCTGTAGCACTCAAAAATCTTCGCGAATGATCTGCCTTCGGTGGAGAGAAGGATTTTGTTGTCTCTTTTATTCTTTTTTTACGGTCTTGTGGTAGGAAAATATGCCTTAATATGTGCCATGGAAATTCAGAAAAATTCAGATGGTTGTCCATATCTTCTCAGGATTTGTTTAATTTACGGAACTAACAGTAAAAGTATCGCGGAGTCGAATCCCTCTGCAGGTTGACCAAGAATAAGGTGCTTTTGATGTGCAAGTCAAAATACTGTTCTTGTTAAAACTGGTTTCGTTTGAAAGTTTAGCAGGGAATGACTTCTTTGAACGGGGTACGCAAGCTGCGAAAGAAACCATAATCGCCAGCGTTGAAGTATTAGATGTAATACATCGCTGTTCACGGAATTTTTGTAGGGATTGTTATAAAAGGTACTGCTGCTAGTCTTCAAGTAACAGACTTGTTGTTAGGCTTTGCTTTTTGTTAAAAAATAAACCAGAAAAACTGTTGTCCTCGATTGTTGGTTGTTTGCTGGATTGACATTGAGAGAAATCTGAATCTAACTCCTATTTCCAATACCTCAAGAGATGGCTAGTTCTGTGTTATTTCTGAGACCCCACTCCACTTTTAATCAGCATGCAAATAGCTTCTTTCCATGGTCTGTTAAACACTGGAATAAGTTACCCGGTAACATAGTAAACATGATAATGACGTTTTTAAGCCTGAGGTTCATAACTATCTTATTATTACAACAAGGAAAGTGGTTTTGTTCTTGGGCCATCGTAGTTTGATCAAAAATAAAACACAAACAGTGGTGATAAACATTGTGAGCTTTCGCATTTTTATAAACTTGACGTTTTGTATCACTAGTCAACATACATTTTCAAAGGTGATCTTAAGTGACCGTTAAAGAAAATAATGAGACTATATATTCAAAATGTTTACATAGGGTCTGGAAATGAGATGAATAATTTAAAAAAAATTCTTAAACCGTAATGAATACGAAAGGTTTTCACTGCTGATGTTGACATTAAAAGCTGGCTTAAGGTCTTGTATAAACAGTGTTTCTTTTATCTTATACAATGATAATCTGTTTTGCCAGATGTTAAGATTTCAAAGTGATGCTACTTAATGTTAATATGTCCGATGGCAGTGACATGGTCAGCAATCGCTGAAGAGTGATTTTTACATCGGTATTAAAAACTAAGCGACGGCTCCACGATAGGAAGACTGAACGCTTCAAGTCCCTAACAAAAAATGATCACTCTTCAGTTATTCAATAAAAAGCTCCTTCAATGAGACCTTTCAAAGAGCCTTCAATGATACGGTGTTACATGTGAAAATCGTAATTTCGAGTACAAAGAAGACAAAGCAACAATGCAAATACTTAATGTAAACACGAAATCTATTGAAAGTAAACATTTCATTCATTCATCCTCAAACGATTTCCGCAGACTTTGTCCGTTTGTTTTGTAATGCTAGTACACAATAATAAGTTCTATCACAACTCCCTTAAGGCAACCCCCGCTGCAAGATAAAGTCAGGGCAGACTTGAAAGAGTTGAGATTTATCTCATCTTTAACCTCGTGTTCTAGGCCATTACACATGACTCCCCCCCCCCCCCCCCCCCCCCCATAGCTAAAAGCCCGGTTAGCATTCAGTACGGGGCCTAGGTACAAAAACATTGTTCGAGGCCAGCCTCCTTCTGAGGCGCTTTGTTTTTCGCAACGTAGAGGCGAGCGACTAGTGATGAACCGCAAGGGACCATGGGAAGGGTATAGACGGCAGGCGAAGCGCCGTCTTGCCCGTTGCCTCCTTCCTGCCTTCTTTTGCGCGCACAGTTTCATCGTACGTTGTAGAAATAAACCCTGGAGGTTAGTTTGAACATATCCTTTATACCCTCGAGATAAAGGTTATTCAGAGATTTAAAAACACTTAGAAGCACTTGCGAGCTGCTTAGAACGTCTTTAGTCTAAATTTGGGATTAAAATAGTAGATTCTTGGTGCAGTTACACGGAAGTATTCAAAATAGCTCATGCACGTTAAACGTGCCTATGTTAGAGGTTAGGTATTCACATTTACATTTTTTGAGAATCTTATAGTCAGTCCAATGAGCATCTGAATTGTTGCTAATTGCAGCCCTTTTCAGTTTGTCCATCTCAAACATCAACCTTTTTAGTTCCGGTGTTAACCAAGGAGTATAGTTATTTATTACTTTCCTTTTACGCTTCGGTGCATGTATTTCTAAAAAAGGGGGCCTTAAAATTTCCCTGGCACAAGTTGGGTTATCTTCTAAATAAACTACAGGTGACACTGAGGGTGCTAAGCTAAGGTCAGCGAGGAATGAATTAGTATCAAAATTCCTAAATTATCGGGACTCCAGTCCACAATCTTTGGTTTCCCTTTGGGAATACTAAATTTCCTGATTCCATAGATAAGAGAATATCCACTTATTCCGATGTGACAGACTCCGGAATACATATAAATTCCTTTCTTATT
>NC_133201.1:28076297-28108797 GCF_958299795.1 Porites lutea | reverse complement strand
CACATGCGGTGATAACGAAGAAAATGGTGGGGATTTGCAATCAAGGTGCACAACATGTCAGCGGATTGTTATGTTCAAAGAACATTTTTTTGTGTTTCAGGAATTGTTACTTGCATCCTATTTTCTCTTGACCTCGTTTTCGCGACTTCCCTGCTATCTGAGAGCCTGACACAGACCCCGTTTTCTAAGAAGCATAGAATTAACCAAATGTCTAAAATATACTGCCACGCATCTGCTGCGTCAACCCTCTCTTTTTTCTCTAGAGAATGTTTTTCAACTCTTCCCCTGCTCTAAGATACGATGATGGCTTTTCCTTTGAATGAAGTTCTATCTCCTCACTGATAACTTTTATACATGGTCTGGGAGCTGTTTTTATGTTCGGCATTTCATATCCAATGCTGACTAAGTCGGTTAACCATGCTTTAGTTAAGAGGGCATCATTTATCCCCCAGAATCCATTCTCAGCTAATGCCACGCTTAAATTAAGTACTCTGCTGAAAAAGTCTGGCTTATCTGATTTCCATTTGTTTAAAAACTCAATTAAACGCCCAGATTCGTAATAGACCATCTTTTCTTCCTTAAAATCGGACAAATAGTCATGGGCATTTCTGAACTGCACGGCATTGGGCGGGAAAAATGACAAATGTGTCCCCACATCCCACATTAACCGCTGAGCCCAGTAACCGCGCCAGATATCGCAGACTCGGAAAGTTACGGTCGTCGGAAGCAACAAGGCCCACAATGCCTTGTGTAAGAACAGCGTGTTTTGAGAATTGAACGGAGCCAATGTATTTGGAGGAAGTACAACAGGAGGCGCTTCAGCATCAAACTCTACATTCAAATCAACACCTTTGTCTTTTCTTGTCAGTCTGAATATGGCGTCCACGTCGGGATCTCCGTTAACTACCCCCTGTTGGACTGATGTGTCTACACCTTCGCATTTGACAAACCGGTGCGATGGGGGGTCACCAATGTGATTGAGGGGGTACCCCCTTGGCCATATAGTGCTTTGTCCAAAGTGTTCGTAAGGGTTCACCATTGCGGAATCCGTTTTGTAAACAAAGAAGTCTCCAGTTTCTTGTTGGTAGAAAGTTATTTTGCCGCTTGTTGGCGAGTTATCATCGTCTGTTTCATAGATGATTTTCGCACCATGTTGAATAGCATACAGGTAGCCAATATTCTTTCGAGGGTAACTTCTGTACTTAAGTAAATCGTGAATGCGGTAGCCGAGAGTCTTTTGCCTTTCCACACTCAAGAAGACACAATTTGGGTGACTGGGGGAATTAAAACGTAAAACGGATTAGTGCAAAGTCAGAGACTTTCAACACTACGCCTTATGATGCAAATGTGAAGTTGGGTCTTTAGAGTGCACTACGATGTTAACTTCTCAGCAGTTTCAGGTAATGCGTGGCGTTGCGCTGGATACATCGACGGACAAACGAAAGGTTTAAAACCTTTCGTTGCCGGAATATAAAGACGGGAATAACTAACTGACGGAACGGGACTAAAGCTCGGTAGAACCCTTTCGGTTCGCTTTTGGCTGTCCGTGATCAGACTCTCTCACACGCATTGATTTGAAAACGCTCTTGTGATCAAAACGAAAACGCATTCATAATGTCAGTGTGGACCATCGAAAACGCGTTAAAATGAAAACATTAACCGAGAATATTGTAGGCGCCTGCGTTTGTAGCATCACGAGAGTTCAACTTACGTCCACAACGTGTAATTCTATCGTTTTTGAACGTTCTAGTGTGGACAGTCGAAAACGCATCAGAACGGTAGTGTGGACGTGAATCGATCGATGCGTTTTCAGTGAAAACGAGAACGCATTCTTTTGTAAATGCTGTGACATCAGGAGCACTTACCATTTGCACGGAAATTTTCGGTGGAAAGTTTCCGGCAAATGGTACTGGTATTTTTCTTCTTGCCAACGAAAACAGGAACGGGATTGAGTTGTACCATTTACAAAATACCGGTAAAGTTTTCGCTTTCTCTGGACATGAAGCCTGGCACTAGTAATCCAGCAAATAGTGACGAAAATTTCAGTCGTTTCGGTAAAAACGGAAAAATGTAATACCTCGAAAGGTATTCCTTTTTTCCGGAAAATTTCCACCGGAATGAACCGTTTCATTTGAATTCTCCCCGGTAAGCGCTCGAGGTTTTTAGGGTGTTCTTCGATCTCAACTCTCACGAAATGCGCGGCGTTGCGCTGGATAGACGGATAATCAACGGGATAATTCGAATAACTGAAGGACGGGATTGGATTAGAGCTCGATAGAACACTTTGCTGAGCTGCGCGGCCATCGTCACAAACAATACCAGAGGTATACAGGGTCCTTAATAACATGTCCGTAAAGAGAAGCAAAAATTACTGCAACAGAACTGGAACTCTTCCAATATGTTTAATCATCACACGTAGTTAAGTTAAATGGTTGGTAACTCAAGTAATTCAACATGGTTCTGCGACTTAAATGAGAGGTGATTCAGCGAGGTAACTTAAAGAGGTACTTCGAAGCAATTGGAAGAGAGAATTCTGATAGGTACCATAACGAAATAATTCGAGGTAATTAAAATTGTACAGTGTGCAAGCTCGCTTCTATGTGGTCTGAATATTCTGATAATGTGGAAACAATATTTGGGAAGTCTTTCATCTAAAATAACATTCACACCTCCTAGTTAAAAACAAACTCTTAAAAAAGGGATACTATCACAGCTGAGAACACTTCAGTTACAGTAGATTATTGAGCTGACTATTATTACCTTCCTGATTTTAGACTGTGTTTTATACATAAGTTCGGTAGAGAGGGAAACTTCAAGAAACTAAACAACAATTGCCAAGTGACTTGTAGTATTTACTCTATAAAATCTCCACTCTAAAGTACCAAACTGAAATCGTTTTTGATGAGAGCTCCTTTTGATTGTGTTTAGCAGATTTAATACGGCTGTGACAACACATTAGAGTGTTCAGGGCCTAAAACGTTCGAAAACGATTATGCTACAAACACAAGCGCAAAGCCCGGGAACAACCCACGTGATACATGTGACGTTATGGTTTTAAATTTGATGCTTTTTCTACCGTTTTCGACCGTCCACAATAAAACGATACGTGTCCGTTTTCGTTTTGGTCCACTTTCAAAACGGTTTTGAAGTCGATGCCTTTTCAATGAAAACGCTAAGCGTACAACCTGTATTAGTGTGGACAGAAGGGGTAAACGCATCGAAATGTATGCGCTTTCAAACGAAAACGTATCAGTGGAGCCTAAGAAACGCCTGGCACGCAGGTTATGATAATACCTACCTCCAGTCTGCCGGGGTTTTAGTATCGCCTACTACTACAACTTTCCAACCGTCAATGGCAGCTAACTTCTTCACGTCGTCTGTTGGCGAGTTTATTGTCGTAACAACGATCCATTTTTCGTTCATTTCCTCATCTGGTGGGGTGGGTTTTCGTGGTATTTCATTCCAAACAATCTCTGTGCTAAAATTTGTGTTTTCATAAACTGTCCTCCACGCTTTGAAATCCTCGGGGTTTCGAACATCTCGGAGGATTGGAAGCTTATTGTTCGTAGCTCTACGAACAACAAAAGTTGTTTCTTCGAAGAAAAGTCGGTAGAATACGACAATAATTGAAAGCTGTAACGCCAGTGCTAATAATGTAAATATTTTGGACATATTACCAGGAACACTTGCAGAAAACAATTTTTTCCTACCCCTTCTTTGAAAGCTTGTAGAACTAAAAGACACATTGTATTTTACTAGAATATTAATTATTTCACTCAATTTTGGTTTAAACAGGTAAAATGTTTCTAAAGAATAGAAAATACCATGGAAACAAAACTCATTAATAATTGATCTCGACAGAGTGAATTTCTTTCTGGTACCGTGATCTTGGTCACATGTGGCAGAAACTAGACTGCCAGCGGGCTCTTATGTTTCTTTTGAGTAACTGTAGAATGCGAGGACACGCGATGAGCAGCTTTGCTCGCCGTGCGTGGTTCTAAGGAAAGAAGGACGACCGCCCGCTGTCTAAGCAGGACCTGGTTGTCAAAATTATCACCTGTGGCTAAAGTATTTTAGCAGTCATGGCAAAGTGACCCAGAAAGGTCTACAATTTACTATATCTGCTTCCCCGCTGCCAGTTGTGGCTTGGGTGCTAGCTTTATTGGTTAGAGCGCATTATGTTCACTGGTGTCGCAAAAGTTCAAGGTTCGAATCCCTGCAAGCCTGAAAATCCACAGGCTTTTTTTTCCACAGCGGGACAAGTTACTTATTTAACTGTGAAGATCTTCGATGAATTTATTATACCCCACGATTAAAAATGTAAAAAAAGAACAGCCGTTGTAGAGAAAGTTATACCTCCTCCCTTGAAAGAAATCATCAGTCTAATGCAGTTTGTGATAGGTTTGGCTGGACTTACCGGACATGTTGTACTGAATCTAATGTTTCTGAATCTAATTTATTGTTGGTTCGTCTTTGTGTTGTGGTCGGTGGGTAATGTTCAGTGTCTAATTTTTTTGTATCATTGTAATTTTTATAGCGTTGTAATCCTGTCATTAATGGTGCTCATCCGCTACAACAATATATCAACTACCGGCCGGAGCGCTAGATGATTCCAGAGCGAAATGATTCGCAATCGAATCTGATGATCTGAAAAACCTGTAAGAAAATTTGTAAGAGATGTTAATTTTTTCTCAATTTAGTCGTTTAAAACGCACGAAACGAAACATT
Source organism: Porites lutea (assembly GCF_958299795.1). Lineage (NCBI taxonomy): Eukaryota > Metazoa > Cnidaria > Anthozoa > Scleractinia > Poritidae > Porites > Porites lutea. The sequence goes on along the minus strand of NC_133201.1, from coordinate 28,104,069 downwards.
ATCACATAAGACAGATAATTTGCCAGAGGATGCTTTCCGAGTACTTGATGTCACCATGGTTGGTATGGTGTCACCAAGCGACCAAGGAGTCTGCCAAAAAAAGGCATTATATTACCGCTGCCACCATCAATCCATATTTTAGCTTTTTTATTTCTTTTGTATACATGTATATATCTAGCCGAATATTTGAAAAGAGACCAAGCGAAATTTGTAGCCGTTTGAATGTAAAGAGACAAAAGGCAGGTAAGACCAAAAATCACACTAACGAAGGAAACGAATGGAAAAATAGCAACAACGAGAAGAAGAGAAAAAAACAAACAGTTGCACTCTTAGTTTTTAAATTGGCTACTTTAGAGATTGTTCTTGAACGAAGAAAAGCTGCTGGACGGAAGAGATTTATTTGGCGGTACCTTTTTCAAAAATCGATCTGAATATACATGTTGAAGAATACTTAAAACTTGACTATAAATTTAAATATCTTACATTAAAAAGGGTTAAGGGGCTTGCTGTAAGCTAACCTACATGGCAAGCGTTCCAAGGGAAGAGAAAAGGGGAAATTTAGGTGCGAGAGAAGGCGCGAGGTGACAGAGAAGCACGTTCCTCCTCGGACCCCAAAATCTGATGCCTGGCACGCAGGCTAAACTCTCAAATGGACTCAGCGTCATCCCGTGGAACCTTACATGACGTACATGCCGACTTGTGAGTCTAAAGCATGTAAGTAGTGACGATTATTATCTTCACATGATTTCGTAAAGAACCTCGATACAGATCTGCGGCCTGCGAGCAACTTCTCCAATTATGGCGAGCGAAGCAAGCAGCAAGAGAACGCGAGAGTGATCGGCGAAGCACTAGCGTCTCCTTTTGCGTGTGGCTCTCGCGTGACTTCTTGCAACTTCCCCAAATGGAGAGCTTGCTCGCAGGCTAATACGTATCTAAATCGCCGCTCGACAAAAGCAGGGTTGTCACTAAGATTTCCCCCGGCTACTCAGAGCATGGCCTCCGGCTACTTTCGTCGTCAAATTAAACCAAAAGAGCACACCTTTGAAACACACAAAGACTATCCATCAAACTAAATGCGAATTTCATCTGCAGCAGGTTTAAGTAATTCTGAAATACTCGCGTGCAAAAACTAAGAAACGTCGGAAAAAGACATCTGACTTAGATATGGTACTAGTACACACGCGCGAAAACTCTCCGTTCGCGAAATGTCAGTAGGGAGTTTTAGCAACGACGACGGCGAGGGCAACGAGAACGTCAAAAAAGCAATAGTTTTATTGAGCAAAACAACTAGTTTGCACGTGCATCACGCTTTTTTGTACATTTCTTTGCCGTTACTGCACGACTACGACGTGAAAATGCCTAGTTTCACGTTTTATGGAGGACGTAAAACAAGCGAAGACAAGCTTTTCTTTCTCTTTCTAAACTTGAGTGCGCCCAAAGAAATCAACTCCAGGGAAATTGGTCTACATTAGCTATTTTCAGCGAATTGAAATAAACGCGACAAAGTTGGAAAAAACGCTAATTCATTTTTAAAAGTGACGTTTTCGCTGCCGTCACCTTTGTCGATGCTAAAAATCCCTAGTTTCAACCGTTGTGTAGGATTTGTGTTGAACATGTCGAAGAAGTGGCAAAGGATTCTGCACTCTTTGTTGACGATGAAAGACCTGAGCAGATCTCTGTTGACATCACAAGTTGAGGCATCATCCGAGGGTTAAATCTCCCTGATGCTGATGTTGATGATAATCAGGATTATGATGAAGGCTTTGAAGATGAAGACTATGACTTATTATCATGTTTAGTATGTGGACATTTAGGTGACCAGGTCTACATTTAGCTTTAGGTATCGAGTATATCATATAACGCACGGTGGACGGGAAATATTCGATCATTGTCCGCAGGCCATGATCACATGCTCTTAGTTCTACTTCCAAGAAGTTATATATAAAAGGGAAGTTAAGTATGAGCATTACTTTTACATTCTTCTCCTTGAGTCTCGTTTTGACATCTCGGCGTCGCTAATAAAGTATTAGCCCTGTCGTTTAAACGCTTTTCCTTAGGTCAGTTTCTTCGTATGTTAAGTGATGTTTCCTTCATAAATTCGAGACCACTAATGTCACCAGTTGTGCAGTTCAGTTTTGCCATATTTTATCCCCAATTTTTCATGCGTTACGCTTGTTTTAGCCTTATCATACTTTTATTTTTCAACAAGCCATAGTAACCTTATGATTATGATGCTTTTTCGTACATTTATCGTCCGCTTTTCTTCTTTCCGCCTCTGCGTGGGTTAATTCATTTGCAATATTAGTTTCACTTTTGTTTTCCGTTGTTTCGTTCTTACGTATAACTAAAATAATGAGGATTTACAATTGATTTTACAGCGCATGTTAACTCATTTGCACCGTATAAGAATCGATTGTCCTTTCAACATTTTTAGCATTTGTAAAGTATCGTTGTGATTTAACACTTCACTGGCCAGCATGCGCCTTGTCTGCGTGAAGATAAGACTGCGCAGATAACGTGACCGGTGCCAACCTGTCCTTTTTTTTCAGGCCCGGTGCTTACATGTATATTCCCATTTGGCGGCCACTAAAAAAACCCTCCAACGAGCCTTTACGTAAAGTAATTTAACTATTATTTTAGTATCTCAGAATGTTGTAGTTTTCTTTAATAAAGACGTGATCATCATAAAACCGCTAATGATAGCTGTACTCTTGATGAAGATTGCTTTTTGGGGGCGCTAATGCCTTTTCGAAAACGGTAAAAGCTGCACTTCAAAACCTTCTTGGGGGAGGGGGGGGGGGGTGGGAAGGGGCTCCATGACTGCTTGCGACTTCCCCGGCTACTAACAACAAATACCCGGCAACTTGAAATCTTAGTGACAACCCTGCAAAAGAGAAGGGGAATGAGCCGAGTTAACTACCGCAAAGACTGGGACAGTTACTAGAGACAGAAAAAAAATTGGTAAATAGGCGGCTTCGAGACGCAGTTCGCCTCCAGTTGCCTTCACATTTCTAAAGTGACAATTACAGTTTTTCAGCAACTCCATCAACACTTGAAGTAAAACGCAGCAGGCACAAAATGATAGCCTTTAATGTTTTGATCAACTAAATTTCTGATTATTCTACCACCGTACCATTTGCCGTTGGATCTAAACAACAAAGTGTTGCAATTTAAAATCTACATCTTAAAATTGTCCGCCCAATTTTTTTAGCAAATCACCGAACTGGAATTACCAGAATTTTTATGGAGATTACTTTAAAGCACTTTACAAATAAGAATATATTAGATAACCTAAAACCCTTTACGTCCCAAGCGAGTTGAACTTCAATTTTCTCCAAAAACAAATTCGGCATAACAATACATAGTCAAGAGGATAGTTTACGAGAATACATAAAAAGGTCATCTACAGAAAAATGCTTCGATCTTGCATACCAGTTCAGAGAGATTGCATGCGGATATTAGGGCTTAAAAGGTTAACGAACAATGATCGGCTTTTTGTCATCACAGAACTGAAGGAGTTCGTGGAGGACGAAACAGTTAAAAAAAGGTTTCATTTACTTTTCACAGAAATAAGGTTGACTCATTAACTCACGCAATTATTGGAATTACGTTTGGAACTAGAAATGATGTTACGGTGAATTATGAGTGGGTATTTTAAGCTTCTCATTTTTAGGTGCCTCGGTGTTTAGGCCTGGTAGGTGGTTGAAGATACGGAACCCCCGTGCCCAGTCCAATTAGTGTGCACAAATTTGCCGGGGTCACTCAGCAGCTCATAGGTATGGGCACCAAAGTAATCACGCTGAGCCTGCAATGACAAAACACAAAAGAGAGAACGTTCAGAGAATCAGTGGAAGTCGATAATAAGTATCACTGGTGATAACAACAGAAAAAAAATTATGTATTTGACCGACAAGCCTGGCGTCATAACAACGTTAATTTCCCTCAGCGCAGAACAGAATAGCAGTGACTCAAAGGAAACGCCAGCTTCTCAGTTCTAAAGTAATCTCCTTGCAAAGAAGTATACCAGCATCTGGAACGCGACAGAGCTTTCCACTCCCGTACTGGAACGTAGACGTATTTCAGGTTTTTACTTCTCTCCATCCGAAATAAACTGTTACTTTTTGAGTGGAGAGAAATAACAACCAGAAATGTGCCTGTATTCGCAGGCTAAAACTCTGTGTATCAGTGCTGAATTCAAAACTATGCGGACCATTCCTAAAAATATCTTATCAGAAGAAGTTGTCACCACTCCTATATACTTTCAAAACGTACCTGAATAAGATTGGCAGGAAGGCGAGCCGACCTAAGAGAATTGAAAATGTAGGAGAAAATGAGTGAATAAAAGAAATCATAGAGAATTCTCCCAAATTCATTTAATAGACCAGTTTGTAATAGACTGCAAAACAGTCCGTATTTTTGCGCATTTAAGTACGCCCGAACAGTCCAACAGATGGTCTGAAGAGAGGCTTAAAACGGAGAGCGAGACTGGGGAGGGATTCCTCACACTTCATACAGCCGTGTAAACCTCGCGCGCGAGCACGAGAATCTTACGCTAGGTTAAAACCGATTTTGAGAAAAAAAGAACCGATTGTTTTGCAGTCTAGTTTCGAATTAACAAAATTCATACTTGTCTCAGAGACCGCGGAGAATAAAACAAAAGAAATGAATAATATAGAATTTGTCACGGGCCTATTGTATTGTAGATTTTCAAAAGTCATTTATTTTTCCTGGTTGATAATGCCATTCACGAGGACTTTTCATACCTGTCTGGCGCGAAATTCACTAGTGACGTAATGATAATTGACCAGTAGGAGAGTGAGTGATACTTGACGCCACTATCGACACAGCACATGTCAATTTTTTCCGCGTGAATTTATTATATGATTCCAACCATTCAGACGAAACAGCGTAAGAACTTTCTAGCCAGTCTTACTATATTGTTTCTCTCACCTGTATCCATCGTAGAACGCTAGGGCAGTGCTGAATGCTGGGGTAGGTATCCCAAGAGTCACTGCGGCAGCCACGACCTTCCGCCAAGAATCCTACAAAAAATGCAAGAATGCGTTAGATCATAAATACTTGGATATGCACCGGTGGGCTTTAACTGTCCTTAAATTACCTGGCATTTGTGAATAGCGTCCTTGAAGAAATCATCTAGCAAGAGATTCTGAAGATCAGGATTCTTAATAAATGCATCTTTGATATTTCCCAAGAAAGCACTGCAAAAATGAATAATAAAGGACAATTAGACACATCTATACCTCAAGCGTTAGGCATGAAACTTTCACGTATCAGGCTATGGGTAAGTTGTTGGCGACGACAAACAGGAAGTGGGTGCTCAACAACCTAACCTAACCTCCTAATAATGCAGCCTCCCTTTTGGATCACTCCAAACCAACATCTCCATACAGTACCCTCACTGTGCCTATGACCCCACCCAACCCCTCGCGACACCTTTTCATTTACTAACCTCCTAATAATGCAGCCTCCCTTTTGGATCACTCCAAACCAACATCCCCCTACAGTACCCTCACTGTGCCTATGACCCCACCCAACCCCTTCCCGACACCTTTTCATTTACTAACCTCCTAATAATGCAGCCTCCCTTTTAGAACACTCCAAACCAAAATCCCCCTACAGTACCCTCACTGTACCTATGACCCTACCCAACCCCTCCTGACACCTTTTCATTTACTAACCTCCTTATGATGCAGCCTCCCTTTTAGAACACTTCAAACCAAAATCCCCCTACAGTACCCTCACTGTACCTATGACCCCACCCAACCCCTTCCCGACACCTTTTCATTTACTAACCTCCTAATAATGCAGCCTCCCTTTTAGAACACTCCAAACCAAAATCCCCCTACAGTACCCTCACTGTACCTATGACCCTACCCAACCCCTCCTGACACCTTTTCATTTACTAACCTCCTTATGATGCAGCCTCCCTTTTAGAACACTTCAAACCAAAATCCCCCTACAGTACCCTCACTGTACCTATGACCCCACCCAACCCCTTCCCGACACCTTTTCATTTACTAACCTCCTAATAATGCAGCCTCCTCTCCACATAAGTGCAATGCCGCCATAGTTCAGCGTCCACTTAAACTCCTTGGCAGCTTCCCTCATCAGCATGAAGCCTTGTGCATAAGACACAATCTTGGATGCATACAAGGCCTGTTTAACGAATAATATAGTACAGTGAATTTTCTTTTAGTTGAACTCGTTAGGAGCAGTTGCAATTGAGAGACGTGACCCGTCACTTTTCCACTGCCAGGGTCAATCAAATTATGGAGGAATGTCCTGTATTTCTACTTTTCGAGTCAATAGATGAAATCCAGAGGTGTGACGATTCATATGAAACCTCTTCAGCAGTACTTTCACACGGTACTATTTTTTTAGTATACAGTTATAACTTTTGAGTCTGTGGATGAAATCCTATGGTGTTGCCATTCAAATGAAACTACTTCAGCAGTACTTTCACATGGTACTAAATACTGTGCTGTCAAAATAAGTTCTATCATTTGGGTCTATGGATAAAATAAAAGTTTACTGGACCGAAATCAAGCCAAAAGGAGAAATTATGCAGTCCATTCCCCAGTCTCTTCCCCCAGCACCCTTTCAATTCTTGTTACCTTTCTAATATGTTCAATGAATTCCTTTTTATCTCCAGTGTATTTTGTACTGGATGGACCCTTAAGCTGGCTGCTGGCACTGACACGTTCAGCTTGAAGGGATGAAAGACAGCGAGCAAAAACAGATTCACCTTGGAAGAGAAAGTTTCAAGAGTTAGCGTGATGCTTTTTATGAGGGTGTCTCAGAGGCAGGACTCTGCAAGCAGAATTGGGTATTGAATTTCTAAATTGTCAAAACTGCAGACCTGCATAACAGGGTCCTGATTAAAAGGTGGAGCTGAACCCAATTGTTTAAACTTTGAATGGCAGTGTCCAACAGATAAATTTAAGCAATAGAAAACGTTTTCCATGTTTGCATAGCCTGATATAAACACGAGAGGGGTTGGGAGAATTCGAGACAGTTATGCAAACCCGAGACGAAGTCGAGGGTTTGCATAACTGTCGAGAATTCTCCCAACGCCTCAAGTGTTTATATAAGGCTACGCAAACACAGGAAAAAAGTTTTCTATTGCTTTTATAAAATAACTTTCCCGAGAAAAAAACGCAAAACTCTTTGTAAGGCACTGATTAAAAGAGAAATTCTTACCAGTCGCAAAATCTTGTCCACGAAGTCTTGCACGCGTAGTCAGTTCTTGTTTTGCAAAAAGATGCTTTGCAAAATACGGATTTTTCTCGCTTAAAACGGTCAGCTTAAGCCAAGAAAAATGTACACACCTTCTTTGTAACGATTTTCCAAGTTTCAGCCGACGAAGGAATGGGTAAATAAAGTAAACTTTTTGAGTTTTGAACTCGAAAACTTTTTCAAATTTGTGCTTGCGTGATTAGCGCGCGAAAAACCAAACAACTTGACGCCACAACCATGTTTACATACTCTCACGCAAACACTGCTCTCGGCCAATCAGAGCGCGCGTACTATCTTAGTTATTTTATAATAGGGGATAACTGTTAGGGAGACCATATACACTGGATAGACATTTATCCAGTGGATAGTGCTACCACCCTTGGAACAACTGGTGCCTGGTGGTGTAGAGACATCTGTTTGAACTTAAACTAAAGATCAAGTCACAATTCAAGGCCCAGTTGTTTGACCGGTGGATAATTTGTTTTCACTGGATAAATTGCTAATATCCAGTGGATGGCTCAGTTGGTTTCCCTAATACTCATGCAATGGATAGGGATTTATTTGATAGTTGTATACTATTCAATCTATGAACAACCAGGGCCAGTAAACTATTGTTACTGAATGTCAAATCACAGCAAATACATGTAGCACAATTTTATAACATAAACTCACCTATGAGAGTCACTGGCATTCCATATTCTAAAGCTGATATTGCGGTCCACTTTCCAGTCCCTTTCTGATAAACAAACATAGTAATAATGATATCAGAAAGATAAGTCCCCAAAAATGTCACAAACATTCAGTTTACGGCTGTTGCACAATATACCAAGTGAATGGGAGGTCTTGAGTTACATCACAAAGAATGCCACAATGATTCCTAGCCCTTACACAATACACCACATTCCAAAATGGCGACAATCTTATTATTCTTTTATAGTTATGTTAATTGGCCCTTGATGCCTCGATCGCATCTTCAGAGTTCAAGACAAGATAAGACAAGAAGACCAGACGATTTATTTCACTCAGCTCCGTTTACATGTGATTCAGACGGATAAAGAAAAAGAGACAAATAAATACAATTGACCACTCCAGAAAATACCATAACATACCATAATGTTCTTTGTTCATCACCCCAAAATTTTGCATAAGCATTGTCTTCAGTTTCTCTTGGGAGTTAAAATGGCCCCAAGAGAAACTGAAAACAATGCTTACGCAAAGTTTTGGGGTGACAAAGAATATTATAGTATGTTATGGTATTTTCTGGAGTGATCAATTATACATAAGTGAAGAATTAAAAATTGTAGTCTCTAGATAAGGAGCGAGTTGGGATTATCCAAATAGCAATAATATAGTGGATGAGCCCCAAAATACAATAAAATATTACACACAGAATAATAGAATATTATCTTTTTTCATAAAAAGTAATTCTTAATGCTAAGATAGAAAATTAATTAATTAGTATAACAACTAATTAATTAATTCTTCATGCTAAGATAGACAATTAATTAATCAATTAATTAATAACTGGTAGTATAACAACTAAGCATAGAGTTCTTTAGGGTTTTACAAAATAAGTAAAGAAAATTAAGGTTAGTTATATTTGTTGGCAGGAAATTCAAAAAATGAGAACCAGCAAAAGAATTTCTAGCTGGAATTGAGGCATCCAGGGCTAATTAACATAAATACAAAGGAACAATAAAGTCGTTGCTATTTTGGAATAAGGTGCATAACTAGGGCTGTCACTAAGATTTCAAGTTGCCAGGTATATGCATTTAGTAGGTGGGGAACTTCACAGCCAGGGAGTTCTTTTGGTCCCATTTTTCTTTTTGTTTCCTACAAAAATAGCCAGGGGTCATGCTCACAGTAGCCAGGGGAAATCCCTGGTTCCTGGCCCTTAGTGACAGCCCTGCAATAACACAATAAAATTTACACAATAGAAGGACACAATGGTGCAAAAATGGCCTTGGTTTATCAAGAATCACCCCAGTTGACCCACTTTGAACTTAATAGTCCTTCACTCTCAGTTACATTGCATCCTTGAGATAGAAAAAAAGAGGGCATGCCATTCAACCAATAGACTCTGAGCTCTGTTTGAAATGCAGTCCTACCTGCCTTCAACTACAGACAAACCCTGTTAATACAGACACCGAGGGGGCCATAGAACATGTCCATATTAATGATGAGTCCGTGTTAAGTTGATTGAACTTAGAGAAAATGTATGGGCTTTCTTTCCCCATGGACAAAACAAACTGTCTGTTATAACGAGGTGTCCATATTAAGCGGGTGTCCACAAGCAGGGTTTGACAGTACCTACTAGAACAGTAAATACAGTGATGGAAATAATTATTGCTATACCTGGCCAGCAGAATCTCTTATTTTTTCTACAAGTGGAGCACCATCAGAATCCTTGAAAGCAAGAATGTCTTTTGTAATTTCTATCAGGAATGAGTCAAGTTCTCCCTTGTTCCAATCAGCGAATACCTAAAGTGAAAAAAAAAAGAGAATTGCTGCATAATTTTATTGACGATGCACAAAGTGTTAATTGTGACTTTAGGGTTGTCTTCAGTCCGCAGGTGCATAATGCGTGACAGTTGGCAGGCATACAATTAACTTTTCAAAGTAACTTGCCCAATGGGGAAAATCCCACAACAAGCCATATTCTACCTAAATAAGTAAACTAGTACAAGTATCCATTGTCATTGGTTAACAGAATTTTAGAACTGCTTTTCCAAAGGACAAACTGGGTTAATACACATTTCTCAATGAAATACTGTCGTCTGTGATGAATACACCATACCTTACTCATTTCATCCGCTGACATTCCAAGAGCATTTTTCATAAGGTGATAAGCTTCACAGATAAGCTAAAAAACAAGGAAATAATGCTTTAGGTCAGGAAATTAAAACATGAAAACATAATTTCAACTGTGTGCTACCCATTCTTGAAGTTATTTTAGTTTATTTCTTTGTACAAAAGCCACCATGTTCAAACTTTTGGCTTGAACCAAAATCATTGGAAGTCACATTTAACAGAGTAAGACAGGGTTCTCCATTAGCTCTGCTGGCCAGAAATATTGTCATCTGGCAATGAGAGAGGTGAAAGAGCACTCGCAGAAAATAATCCACTCAATGGCTTTTCAAAACTTTTGTTTGCCAAAAATTAAAACAAACATGTGAAGTAATTACAATGAAGCAAATGTTGGTAAATAGTGGTGCCATCCTCATGGTTAAAATTCAGTCATGGTCACTTCAAATGCAGTGACAAGCATTTTTCAGGGTTCCCAAATTTAAAATTCCCCAAGGACAATCCCTGTTAACCTCTACACATGGTTGCGCCATGTGAAAGGCACTCTGTATCTTTCTATCTACAGTGTACTCTATGCTTTGAACTTACTTAAAATTTTTTATTTGTCATGATGATAATTAATATTATGTCCAAATGTAAGCATTAAAATGCTGCCAGATGCTGTGTCAAAACTGCTTTAATGTTAGAAAACAGAAAACTACAAGTGATGGCATGATCATGTGCCTTCAATGCATACGTGAGGTGAAAATACAGAATGGAGTGAGTGGGCATTACAATAATCAAGACTTTTTTATTTTTCATCATCATTTGGCATTATTAGATACCTGCATATCTCCATACTCAATTCCATTGTGGACCATCTTAACAAAATGTCCTGCACCATCACCACCAACCTGATCAATCAGAAAAGAATTCAAAACATGCACACATAATTAGCAAATAAGATTTTTTTAAATGTGATTGGTGTTATGTAATACAACTTCAAGTGTAGCAGTGACTGCTTTTACGTGAGCCAGATTTAACCCTTTAAGCCTTAAGAGTGATCAGTATCAAAATTCTCCTTGTGAAAAGCAGATTAGTCATGAGAATTAAGAAGATGATCACACAAGATACAATGAGTTGATACTTTAACAACTTCTCACTACTACTTTTATAGGAAATGTGTAAGGACAGCAAATGGGTATTTGAATTTTGATATCAGAGCTTTAAGGGTTAATCTAGTATTTTATAAGCAAATTGTAAGAGGCACCTGCAGTAGCACTACAACTGTAGGCCATTAGTTCTTGATTAAAAATCAACTAAATTTCTTAGGACATCTGAATGTTTTACAACTACTTCAATTCAACTCCTAAGTACTCTCAAACTTAGCAACTTTACTGATTTTAAGGCACTTTTCTGGTAGTATTATTGATTTTTACTAACAAGACAACTTCAAAAGTTGTAAAAAACCATGAAGGGGTCTTTTGTGTGATTCTCACCCAGTCACAGCAAGGCTCAGAGCCAACTTTTGCAGCAATGGATTGGAATATTGGCTTGATGTGAGACCTAAGAACAAAGGTAATGAGGTCCGACCTGTGAGCTGCATCAACACAGTGATGTGTCTATGAACCACAATATTTCTTCGAATGATACATTATAAATTATTATTGCTAATTGAACAAGATATTCCCTGAACAATACAACAAAAAATGGCTCATTGACAATCATCATCTTATAAAATCGCCATCTTCAATGATCTTTACCCAAGCTCTGCATTATTATAGCTAGTAATGAGGCTTATGATGAGAGCAAAGCAAATGAAAATACTCCCTTGCCTTCTTTAGTCACTATTAAAAACCTTCCTCAATAGTTTTAATGGTTATTTCAGTCTGCACTTTGCTCAATAAGAAGGCCACTGTTACCAGTGGGTGTATATACACGCTTTTCAGCCATTGTTATTGGTTAGAATCAGTGCTTATCAATACCCCAATACTTTGAGAGTATCAAGGTGTATTCCATTGGGATGATCCAGATAAGGATCAGTGATCCAAGATCACTCAGATCATACATATTAAAGGACCCAATGAGTCCACCCTAGTAAAGGATTCATTGGTTCATTTGATGTACCATGATCTGAGTGATCTCAGATAACTCCTCCGATCCTGATCTGGATCATCCCAAAAGAACACGCCTTTAGCTCATCCAGTTGAAAGGCAAAACCAACCACACTACTTTTGCAACAAGCAATTTCATATGGCTTGAACAACAGATGCAGAAACTTAGAAAACTGGTAAACAAAAAATTTCAGGTACACCTTTGAGCCCAAGGCAAATCATACATTCAAAGTTGTGTATCTGGGGAAAATCTCATCCATGACTTCTGTATTTGTGCATTTCTTTCTACTTTTAAAACTCGAAATTTTTCCCCTCATGTCTCAGATTTTAAACAAGGACCTTGATGTCATGTCAACTTGTTTTTCTTGATAAAGTTGAGGATTGTCTTAATATAGTTGACTAATTTGTAAAGTTCCGCAAAAAAGCCCAGTTCTGAGCCAATACAAATTATTAGCATTATTACTAATATTATTGTTATTATCCCAGAGTTTTTCCTTGGGAATCAAAGTCCAGTCAAGTCTCAACTTGAGACCTCAGACTCCCATCACCTTTCCAAGGATATGTGCGGTCAATCCAAGGAGTGCTGATTTTTGCATTGTTTTTTTCCTGCCTAGAATTCCTAACTGCTCCAAATGGCCTACAAATGACCTTTGATTGTTCCCAATGCCCCTACTAACACTACAACTCTTAATATAATTATTAATTATCATTGTTATTATACAGTAACATACCAAGCTGCATCAGAACCACCAGGCATGAGAGATGGGCCATATCTAGCACCATCTTCACCTCCACTAACACCACTACCAACAAACAGGAGACCCTTGGATTCCAGCTCCTTGCAGCGTCTCTGTGGTCAAAAAAGATGGAAAAATGGAATGGTGATACTGTAATCATAAATTTCAGGCACACAATATCAAATGGAACAGGATATTTTGAAAAAGTCCTCTTCTAAGAACCACAGTATGCAAACTATAATAAAATGTATGAGATGGGAATATCCATGTAGACAATTACAGTGTACACCATAGGATGGATTAGTAGTAACATTTCGTATTGACTGATGTTGAAATATTAATTTAGCTCACTTTCTGTAGCCTGCACCACAGTCAGAACTAAACTTCAGGTTAAGTCCATCTGCAAAACAGCACCAAAATCCTTGTTCTAAGCCCCTTCCTGTGTAACAAGATTTGGGTATGTGCTATGATTGGCCTGATAAAAATGCTATTATTGATCAATGCTAATCAGGTTAAAGGGAAATTCATTGAGTGTGCTGGGGGCCCAGAACAAAGACATTGGTGCTACATATACTTTGCAGACGTTACTACCCAGGTTCAGATTACATCTGTAATGCAGGCTAACTTTCTGTTACTAATTTTAATTACATTATCAAATCTATTCCCTAGAAAATGTGAATTTAAGTACTCACAATGGAATCCCTGTACTCTGAATTTCCACCATCAATGATAATGTCACCAGCTTCAAGAAGTGGCACCTATAACAAAATGCAATAAAATCATCAAATTAAAAATAAAATATTCAACTCTTAATGACTGGTCCCTTGGAAATCAGTAAATTTTGTTTCTGAAGAATCTCCATGTTTAAGGGACCACAATTGACTGTTTTCTGAGGGACCAGTCTTTAAGCGATTTTTGCCGGAAACAGCTTCATTATTAGATGTCATGTGACCTTGAAGTAACCAATGAGAGCGGGTGCTGTTGGGAAGAAATTTCCAGTAAAATAACAGTACAGCCTATAGAAGTATAAATATCATTACATGTGCATGTAAATGATGTAGTGTAATAAGGAGGGGGAAGGTTGGCAAAGAACCCTGGACTTATGCTGACCACTAAAAGGACTTGTTTCTCTGTAGCCACGAGTACAAATTCTTGGCCATGCTTGTAAATGAGTAGCCCACTTGTTTGCCTGTGGTCAACCCTCAAAAATTTTATTCAAATTATTTGTTTCAGTTATGTAATTAGCCCCACTGAGAGCAAACAAAGGGTTTTTCCTTGTTTCACTTTAATGTTTAGAACACAGAGAAGACAGATGCAGTTATAAGTTTATCAGATGGCTTTTACCATTCTTTACACCCTTAAATGTAATATATTTCAACAAAACTTACCAGCTGCTGAATGAAAGCATCCACTGCAGGACCAGCCTTCACTAACATCATAACTCTTCTGGGCTTTTTTAGTGTGGCTACCATCTCCTTCATGGACTTAGCACCTACAACTTTTGTTCCTTAAAAAGACAATTTCTTGGTTTTACAACTACAGTGTAGGCTCAAAGATTTTTAAAATTAAAAATTCTTGAGCCTACACTTTATCACTAAAACATTCAATTTGGTGTTTTGAAATAAATAAATATTTATTATCAAGAGCAATCTACATTTTACATTTTATTATAGATTGAAAGCGAGAAACATCTACATTTGTCTTTTCTGGAACTTAAAAGCAAGACAAAACCATACAGAGATGAAATGTCTGAATGTGCAGAATAAGGTTTGCTTTGCATTTTCACTATTGATTTAAAAATAACTTCCCAGTAATAAAATAACTTCTTAAGTTGGTGAGGTACCTTTTGCTTCATTCTCTAAAAATCTGTCAACTTTTTCCACAGTTCTGTTGAATGCACAAACCTAAACAACGAGGAGACAAAGTGATTTGTTTTAATCAGTGTTCTTGCAGTTGGTTGAACATATGTATAAGGTCCAACCTTTTACCGATGTATGTGGTGAGCAAGTAAGGCCGTTTGAGAATGGGGGTTTTTCTGTTTGCATTTTATCCTACAAACACCACACAACAGTTACTTGTTTCTGTGTTTTAAAATGTCTGGTGTTCAGAACAGTCACATGGTTGTTTTTGTGGCTGCCATATTGTTAACAGCAGTCATCTCGGACTGACATGACTTAAATTCTTATACACACAAGTTTCTTCTTGACATAAATATTTACTAACATCCCTTATTTCAGTGTTTTGCATACTGTGCTAAATTGTCTTCAGTTAGGTGACAAAGAAAGTCATTTTTATAGCTTAGCATTTGGGCAAGCTGAAGCTAGCATTTACTAGCCCAAACGTCATTTCAACTCCCCCAAAAACCTTTCTGATGGGCAGAATTTATTTCAGAGTTCTAATGTAATTTGAATTCCTCAAAACACTTCACTTGCCCATCGGGCAAGTAGAGAACAGAATTCACTAGCCCGATAACAAAATCCAATAGCCCAGGCTATCGGACACTACTTTCTTTGCACGCTGCCACGTAAGATTTTTTAAGGGCTAGATATAACACGGGTTTCAGAGATGAAAAAACTTGATCTTTTACCCTTCAACGACTTTAATTCACTTGACAATGACTTTTTATAAGAATGCTTCAAAAACCCTTAGAGATCATAGCCTTTTTTCCTCTCCATAAACAAAATCAGTTATTTGTCTAATTTCTTTATTTGGGTTATTGCTCATGATTCAAAACTTAATTATTTTCCATTTTTATGATCTTCAGAATATTGCATACTCTCAATCAATGCAGATAAAAAAAGGCGAACAGGAAAAAATATTGGACTGGGAAAGTCTAGGTGCTAAAACCTGATTGGACATAGCACAATTCACTGAGTCATTGTGATTTCATGACAATAAATTTACGCAAACTACGCAAACTAATAATGAATAAACAAACTTCGAAGAAAGGGCCGTAAGAAATCATCCTTTCTGTTACTGAAAGACTGCATAAATGTGTCTGTAAGGCCATTTTTCTCCCATAGAAATGCAAAAGTGCATTAAGAAAATTCAACCCTTTTCAATTTTGCGTGACTTCAATTGCTACCTTATTTGTTCGCCAAGTTTCTTTTCTTTTAAATGCTAAATATAAAATATCTACGTTGCAATACGTAAACAGTTGCATTAAAGCGATATTGATTCATACTGCCAAAAATTTATCGACAAGATAGGGAATGAATCTTACCACAAATCCATGATCATTCATGTTAAGGATCAGATTTTGACCCTGAAAAAAGAGTAATACTTTTTAATAGTTAATCCAAGAAATGTTCAGTGGTTGCTGGCTGATTAAGTAGTAAAGAGTGCAAGGTTATTTTATATTCTAATCACACTGAAACGATTATAAAATATTTTGTAACTAATCTAAATAATCACAAAACACAGAATAGGAGCGGGCATCTCGTTTATTGATGCCCGCGAGTGCAAGAGAGAGTGCAAAAGAGTGCAAGGTTATTTTACTGAGCATGGTGATCCAGAAAGTCTTGTAAACATCTGAAACATTCACACACAGAGAAAGACTCACCATAACTGCCAAACCGATCAATGCAATGTCCGCTCTGCGATACAAATGAGAAGAAAGTATAGAAAGACGGTGAGTGCTTTGGTAATGTCCACAAACATTTCTCTGTGGCGGCTTTTTTGCACACTCTTCGAGATGCGACCGCTCATCGAACGCCATTCCAAAAGTCTTTAAAGTCAGTTACTGTACCACGGGCTCACACATTGTGTATGAAGTGACGAACATGAATTTTACTGAGTTAAAAAGACGAGAAATGAAAAAGAAAACTCACTTTGGCTCCGCCATGCTTTCTTCCGTGATCTCCAGACGATGGTACTTGTAGAAAATGGCGAAATGGGGCGGTTACAAATTGAATATTTATTCACCTCGGGGTTTACAAGACCTTCCTTTTGACCAATCACGTGCGTCCTTTAATTTGTGTGCAATAAAGCGGGAAATATGTCTACCACACGCAAAGTGAACTTTGGACTGGACTACGAAGTAGTAGGACGAATAAATTGTACAACTTTGTACAATAATCTGTCACAGATGATGGTCTCCTGCCAGGACTTTCTAAGATTGAACAAACTCTACACTGTTCCAAAAATTTAATATGTGGACTCCCGGGAAGAAATTTTTTTTAATTACAAAGTGAGGGGAGGCTCCTCTTCTAATTTTCTCCTCTCGTGCGCGTGTGCAAACTCGAAATTTTCCCTATTCGTACAGGTAATCACATGATTTCGAGTGCAATTTGGAATAAATAAGCACGAGTAAATTTTTTCAAAGACTAACAAAATTGCACGAGCCCGTAGGGCATTTTCTCGAAAAGCAAAATTGTACGGGCCCGTAGGCATTTTCCCGAAAGGTTTTTGGTAAGTAACAATAAAAATTGAAACATTTTAAAGATAAATTACAACTTAAACTCGAAATTAAACAAATTAAAATATGTATTCAAATTTCACCTTAACTGCCGTGTAGAGAAAACTCTTTTTCCGTATTAGGAGCCCATAACCAGCAGCGACCAACTTCCATAGTAGATACTAGGCTTGCGTCTAGGCTTTGATAGATTGTGCAAGCATAATTTTGGGCAAAAGGCTCTGTTTCCTCTTGATTATTACTAGATCGACTACCACGTGCTTAGTTTTTTTGTGGTGAGTTTTGCGTTCATTAGTGACTAGCACGCCATCCGCTTTGTCCCAATTGGCGGGATAGTGAATGGCGCGCGCTAAATTTTGTGCGTTGGTAGTTATGTGAGGCGCGCACTCTCGGTTTTGTTTCCTAATTGCAACGTACACCAACTCCAGTCAGACTTTAAATTTCTGGTTACAGTATTCGGAAAAAGTCTTTCGCGTGGTTTATCACATTTCAAGTCTTAAAACAGCCAGCTGTCAGAAGCAGTGTAAAATTGGTAGTTAAGAGTAGTGTAGACAATGTGGAATTTGTGGACATATTATTTCATTTTACAATCTGTCTACCATTTTTTTCTGACTTTGAAAAAGACGATTTGATGTTTGCTCAATTTGTCAATACACAGCGCTTGTAAATTATTTGGGCAGACGATGCATTATAATTTATAGATTTAGCCAGGGCTAAAAGTGAGGCCTATGTTTATATACTTTTAATAAAAGCAATCAAATTTAAACTAACAAGCTCTAAGCCACTAAAAAGAAATCTTCAAATCTCTGTTTAACTTAAGGAGCCTTGGATTAGTTTACCTCTTGACGGAGGGGTTAAGTAATTAAGAAAAAATATCCTGCAAACACACATGAATAAAAAAAAACTTTTTCAGCAAGGTAAAAGGCGCCTTTTTACAGCAAAAAAAATCACTTTGCACCAAGCTCAATCCGGCGCAGCTAACTAGCATTATAAATAAAAAGAGCAAGCCTATATTTCAATCATTAAACCCATTTAATCAGAGCACAAGATCACGATTATATTTGTCTGGCAAGTTACATTGACTCGTTGGATCTAACCTGAGATCAGGCTCTATTTTCGTTTAGCTTTGAAAATTACATTCCGGCGGGCTTGGCGAAACGAAAAGAGAGACCAATTTTAGCGGTAGCCGTTAGAGAGAATGTATGAGAACCACTAAAATTGGGTCTGATCTCAGGTTACGTTGGATTTTGAATATTCAATAAGTTGTTCAAGCTGTTCTTGATTGGTAGGACTCAGCAGGGGACAGGCCTTTCTCATTGGTTGACAACACCTCCATTGTCTTTGTGTCTATCTATAAATTTGCTCTACCATACGGCTGGTCGGGCGGAACCGCAACAGCACCACTCAATAAACATCTCATCTGTACACCTCTGTACACGCAGTAATGTAAGTAGATTCCATCTATTGAGTCGTTTACACATTCATTCATTCACTCAGTGATTTACTCAGTCACTCTTTCATTCAATTATTTATTATTTGTTCTGATTAGCTTCAGGTTCTTTTATCCTCTATCCACTATGTTCAATCTTTATTGTAGTTTTTATTGTCTTTATTGTACTTCCTTACTGTAATAAAGAGAAACCAAGCTTTACTTACTGCTAAGACCAATTATTTTTTTTCGATGCTACTTTAAAAGCTACGAAATGTTTCGGCGATTTCCTTGCTTTTTATGGGAAACGAAATTCTATCTAATGGTTTCAATACGCAACTGACAGGCCCGTTTCAAACACGTTCAAACGTCGTGCTACTGCCGTGCCGAACTCAATTCATAAATTAAAAATACATTAGAATACATTTAAAAGTTTGCTAAACCGTTTCTTCATTTTTGTGTTTTGTTTTCGGCAACAGCCGTTCTATTCGACTGAATTAAATTCGACGTCTGAAACCAAGTCGTGCTATTGTCGTGCTGCAGTCGAGCCAGCTTAGCACAGCAGTAGCACGATGTTTGAAACAGGCCTAAATGTACTCACAAAGTTATGAAAGGGTTGTAAGCTCTGCGAGATAAATTTGTTAAAAGCACTTACTTGCCATTCTGTAATTTGTTCATCTGAGCAAAATGCACCAATGGGATTTGGCGATTGATATTCTGGATATCTTATATAGGTTGAAACATCAAAAGATTACACCTGTATAGGTGATAACTGAAATTATGCAAAGACTATTCGGTCTAATCACTATTCATTCACCCCTTCATAATGATCGTTAGTCCGCGATGTGAGCCAAAGCTCTTTTTCCGGCAGGTTCTTTTAGCTGCACTCACAAAAGAAAACGTTTCTACGTTTTTAGAGCCTCTGGCGAGTGAACCATTATACACAAAGTCTGCCACAACCCGATTAGTTGCCTGGCAAAGAAGAATGTTCTTGTTGCCATATTTTCCTCGCCGCGGCAACTGCCTTTCTCCTGGTTATAAAATGATTTGAGTTCTTTTTATTTGTTTCGCTGTCTCGGTTGTTTATTTACTTTCACATCGATCCTCGAATTCTCTTTTGAAGGGTGCGAATTTGACGAATTTCCCCGAGAGCGACAAATATGTATGACTATTATTTTATAGACCACCAATGACTGACTTTACTCAGTGAAATGTAGCTACAGGAGTCGTTTTACTTTTTCTTTGCTCGTTTTAGTCTATTGTTTATCGTCTTCCTTCTTTAAAACCCTGGGAGATAGCCAATATTGCCTCACACCACCCCTACCCATCCCCGGCCCACCCCAGCCCACCCATGACATGATGAGGTTCCTCATTGACTTTTTCATTTGCATTTCCCTTCTTTTGAAACTTTGGTGAAATACTGTTACTCTTTCAATTTTTTTTCTTGTTATTTTTGTGAGTCTATGTCATAGTACATTTTATTTGATTCTAACTATGACCAATCAACATTATTTGGGCCAATCAGAGCTTACTTTCACATTGACAGTAAAGAAGTGCATATCGATTCTGTCTCACAATACAAGAACACTCGGTCTACCAAAGGAATCATTTATACCCACTATGACACGTCCTTTCTTTGTGACTGTTTTAGCTGATGTAAAGAGCAATTCTCCTTTTATGCGCAGATGAATGTCGCGAACAAACACACCACTTATGGTGTAAAGACTGAGAAGAATTTCTGTATATTCGGGTGTGGAACGCAATTTTCCACAATACCCCATGTTCCTACAAAAAACCAAGACTTGGTTATTTAAGTGATGAAATACCAAGAATTCAGGTTTAAACGGTAGGGATACGGCTAGCTTAAACTTTACTTGGTGAACACCCTCTTCGCTGAAAATATGAACATGATTACCGTCCAATACCAGTAATTTGCCGGTGTTGATGTAAGCCATGTCCGTTGGGCTTTCTAAAAACCCTTCTCCAAACCTCCGTTCTAGGTATCCGTTTGTGTTGAACACTCGTATATCCGAATTCTTTGCTGATAAGAACAGTTTGTTGTTGTCGCTAACAAGAAACCTTCGCGGGTAACAGGACTGCAGATCACTAAGCTCATATCCATGATGCAGAGTAATATTCTTATCAAACACAAACACAAACTTTGTGTTGAACATTTCACCGGGAAAAGTGTAGTTACCTAGTACGTAAATCTTGTCTTCTTCATCGGTAGCCATCGCAATTTCCATAAATTCAAATGTAGAAAAAGGTATAGAAAGCGGTAAGGACCTTTGAAGCTCTCCGTTAGAAGAAAACACTTTAATTCGAGACATCACTTCATCAACTGCTCTGTCCAAAATAAAAATTTCTCCTCGAGTGTTGGTGGTCATAATCCACGCTGACCTCCGTTTGTGTAGTTCCTGTTCGGGGTCGTGACTGAGGGCCAACGATTTAATACAAAACGGTTCAATATCAAGCTGGCAGTGTTCTTCGACTACTCTATAGTCAAGCAACAGATCGACCTTACCTTCTCCTGTATCAATACAAGGCCACAGAAATAAATTAGTGTCTTCCCTGACTATTTGCGCAACGTCAAAGATGGCTCTGTTCAGGCGACAAACGGAAGTGATTATTTCTTTACGCTCAGACTTGTTAAACCGAGACTTGAAACTCTTTGTAAGCTGAACCTTAAAGCTTTCCTGGATCGCTGGAACAGCATGCAGCTCTTCAAGACACAGTCTACACGCCAAAAGTGCGTCTTCTGGTACATCTATTTTTTCTAGCAATGTTGACATGACACGAAACTTCATCGAGAGGAGGCGATCAGAAGTGCTTAATGCTTCATTGCTAAAGGCCTCTGTTGCCTTTCTTCTAGCATCTTTAAACCGACTTTTTGCGTCAGAAAGGGCTCTTGTTGCTGGATCATTGTAGTTTGTTAGCTGTAGGCTTTTCAGTTCCTTCGCAAGAGAAACATGTTCGACACTTGCCGCTGAGGAGCCCAAGTTGACCTTTCTGTTTTCTTTGTCTGTCTTCTCTGCTTCGTAGGCTGTTTTATTTGCAATTTCGTCTCTGGCTTTCAAGTCCAACACGTTATAGAGGTATAAAATGCCTTCCTTGAAAAAGCTGATACTCGCTAGCAAGTTTGCTCTTGCTATTCCGTCTAGCTTCGACTTGATTTCGTCGATTTCATTTACGATCAGTGTACGAAACTGCTCATCTGTAACATCGCCTTCCTTAAGTCTGTCCGCAACCATTTTTCTTCCTTTATTCAGCAGCTTGCCTACAGTTGCTTTGAGGATACCCATCACTATTGAAGCCATTGCCGGAAAAGCTCAGTGCGCCCTAAAGAGAGTGTGAATCAGGTATGTGAAGCACTAAGAATAAAAAGGAACGTTTCGGTAGTTCCTCTGTGGAGGGAAATTATGTCATGTTGAAAATTTGGCATTATGAGGCAGTATATGAGACCGCCCAGGTCAAGTGTTGAAATAAGTGTCATGCAACCATTATTACTTCGAAGTAATTTTAGCATATAATCCCCCAGAGGGGGGAGTCTCAAGAAAGTATTATATTGGGAGGCCCCGCCCCGAGGTCCAACCTGTTACCCATTTTTGACTAAAAAGGGACCCCTTTCATATACCTTCTATTGACAAATGGTAACCCTTTTTCAGACCTAGTTTAGATCTTTATATCCCTTTAACTACTGTAAATGCACTGTTCCTTTAAAAATGATCAAATTTAAGTAAAAAACAGAACGTTTTCTCAACTTTTTCACAGCCATAAAATGTGTCTTCCGTCAAACAGGTTTTTGGGTGGGGGGGGGGGGGGGTGCGGCGGGGGTGGGGGTGCAGAAAAGATATTCAAATAGCCATTATAAAAACAAAGAACGTAGGAGAAAATAGGAAAAACAGAAAAAAATGGTTCCTAGCTCTTTCTTTTTTGAAGGAGCCTGGATATGCTGTGGTCCGAAAAAGGGGGCGTGTATTACAGGGCGCCTATCCCATTATTCGACGACTCTTTAAACCCACCGAACTGCTCGACCTTGTATCTTCGTCTGTCTCGTCAGTAATGTTAAATTTAATCTTTTTTATTTGATCTATTTTAGCATGATGTTAAATATCATCTTCCCTTTCCCGCAAAACACGCCTTTTTCGTTCAGACACTTTTACCCAAACGTGCTTAATAAGCGCATACTTTTTCCGACAAATATGGCTTCAATAGTCATGGCTATCCTCAAAGCCACTGTAGGCAAGCTGCTGGACAAAGGACGAAAAATGGTGGCGGACAGACTTAAGGAAGGCGATGTTACAGATGAGCAATTTCGTACACTGATCGTAAGTGAAATCGATGAAATTAAGTCGAAGCCAGACGGAATAGCAAGAGCAAACTTGTTAGCGAGTATCAGCTTTTTCAAGGAAGGCATTCTATACCTCTACAAAGTATTAGACATGAAAGCCAGAGAAGATAACGTAACAGATTACGGGTTAGAGAGGAAAGACGGCAAAGATAACCCAGAAGTCAACGTGGCTGCCTCACCAACCTGCGTTCAACCTGCTTACCTAGCTAAGGAAATGAAATGCCTATCGTTAACAAAAGACAATGGGCCATCTACACGAGCACTTTCCGATGCAAAAAGCCGATTTAAAGATGCCAGAAGAAAGGCTACAGAAGCCTTCAGCAATGAAGCACTCAGCACTTCTGATCGCCTTCTAGCGATGCAGTTTCGTGCCATATCAACATTACTGGTAGCCTCCCCGCAGACGTCCTTTGGGGTTCGTTTGTCACGCATTCATTTCTCCCCCACCAGAAATGAATGCGTGACAAACGAACCCCAAAGGACGTCTGCGGGGAGGCTACATTACTGGGAAAAATAGACGTTCCCGCGGACGCACTTTTGGCTTGTAGACTGTGTCTTGAAGAGCTGCATGCTGTACCAGCGATCAAAGAAAGCTTTAAAGTTCAGCTTAAAAAGGGCTTCAAGTCCCGGTTTAACAAGTCTGAACGCAAAGAAATAATTAAGTCTGTTTGTCATCTTTGTCAATAGAGCCATATATGACGTCTCGCAAATGGTCAGCGACGATACTAATCTCTTGCTATGGCCTTGTATTGATACGGGGGAAGATAAAATCGACCCGTTGCGTGACTGTAGAGTTGTTGAAGTACTGCGTGACGCTGATGTCGAAGAGTTTTGTATTACACCGTTGGAACTTGGTGCATATGGTGAAGAAAAACACAAACTGAG
This sequence comes from Porites lutea, assembly GCF_958299795.1. NCBI lineage: Eukaryota > Metazoa > Cnidaria > Anthozoa > Scleractinia > Poritidae > Porites > Porites lutea. The sequence goes on along the minus strand of NC_133201.1, from coordinate 28,080,098 downwards.
ACTACCATGCATTATGACCACAAACACCCGAGGAGAAATCCTTGTTTTATACAGAGAATTTTTTTGGAAGTCTCAAATTGAAGTTTTTTCTAGTAGCGGAGAGCATATCCAATTTTTACCAATCTCTTTACCAGTTCCCATGAGTAAATTTGCTGAAACAGCAATAGATACTGATCAGAGTGACAACATTTACCTAATAGGCCATGCTGACTTAAAAGGTTTATCTGTGTTCGTGTTTGACAAGAACATGACCCTACAGCAAGAATATAACCCTAAAGGAATGGAACTGGCTTACGGGCGGCCCTGGGTTGTAAGCGACAACACCAAACTATTCGTGCTAAATGTGGCATCAGATATACAGGTGTTTGACATTGAGAAACACTTTGTTATAAAAAGGTTGGGAGCCGGAATGTTGAACAACGAAAAAGACATAACTTATGTCAACGCTGGCAAGGTAATGGTACTCTCTTGTGACATTGATGGCGGTTATCTTGTTCATCTTTGCAGTGAATATGGAGAGTGTCTTTCTCAGTTTAAGCTAGCGAAAGAACAGTTTATCCCACGGTTTATCAAATTTCATCACCCAAACGAACAAGTCTTGGTTTTAAGTGAGTCCAAGGACACTCATTCCCCTGTTATCTGCACAGAGCTTCTTGTCAGTCTATACTCTATCGATGGAGTATTCATTCGCGACATTCGTATGAGCATTCCAGCAAAAGTTTCTCCATTTGAAGGAGTAAAAAGAATTGCTGGAATTGCAGTCACAAAGGAAGGGCGTGTCGCAATATGCGATAGAAAGAGAATTCTTCTTGTTTAGGAATATTGACAATCCTGGGGAACAGAGAAAGTATCAATCTTGTCTGATTTTATCGGAGTCTATCATAGTTATTGTTTGCAGAGGACAATGCTAACAGAACGAAAACATATGTTTTAACATGAAAAAAAAGTGGTCATGATATCATAAAAATATAATTCATAACCAGTCAAGGTTACGCGAGTTATTTTTTTATAACTCCATGCTCCTTTCTTTTTGGTCTTTACGTAATGCATTGTGGCTATATTTGCGACCCTTGTTATCCCTAAAATGGTGATATAATTTTTGGTAACAGGTTCATTCCTAATGAGCGCATTATTTTAATAACGGGGTAGAAGTCACTGCCAGCTTTTATCGAAAACTGTATCCCAAAATAGTATGTTATAGTGAAAGTAATATTCCGGGAACACCCTCGGGACCAAGGTGTCCAAGTGTCCCCTGAATAGAGGTGTCCCCTGTTGGGGTTTGTTAATAATTAACTAACAAATAAATAACTTTTTCTTTTATTCTACTCTGCATTCAATATTTAGAGAAGCTAGCTTTTTTATTGATAATGTTTTAAAATCATAAATAATTAATCTCTGCGATATTTTGTGTTGAATTCCCACCGGTGCATTACATCGATTTAAGAGGGATATAGTCCATGTTGTGAAAGCAGTCGTCATTGAGACTAGTGTACACTTAAATGTGTCAACAATTTTTGTGGTCAGAGACTCTTTGAGTTTTAAGGTGTCCTCTGAATGGAGGTTAAACCCAAGCTCGGGATCCAGAAAAATAGTCTCTGTCGTAATTAGTTTTTGATGTCATTCTTCAAAGATAAGAAGCCTTTTAAAGTTAATTTCAGCCGAAAGCAAACATCTAATTATTCAGCATATCTTTCAAATCAGTCGTTTTAAGGAACAATTAACCAATGAAGCGAAAGTAGATTTTTAGCAAAGCTCTCGCGCGCGAAGCGCGCCAGCGGAGCACCGTGGGTAAGAAAATGAAGTAATCTACCCATCCGAGAAAATTTGGTAATCACGTGACCGTACACTGACCGACTGCCCGCCCGAGAGACCGTCCGTCCGCACCACAGGCACACCAATGTAAAATAACTCAATCAACAGGTGCGGCAACCAAAATGCAACTCGAGGTTATTTTGGCGGGAATCTTATAGCCACCGGCGTCTTGTAAAGCAGAGACAAGAAAAGAGTCAATAAAGACAAAAACGGAAAGCCGAAATTTTTTCTGTATCGTGTTGTCTAAAGTATCAAGCTTTGATAAATTGTCATGTCCACAAATTTGGAATATAGAGCAACAGAAAGACAGAGAAAAAGAGAAAGTGGGCGGCAGGCCAGCGAAGCTAAACGAGAAAAAGGGCGACGGAGATTTAAAATTGGAGCGGATTCGTCGATTATTCTCAAATTTATAGCGCTTCGCGTAGAGATGGTCCGTTTTTCTTGTAGCCAGCCTTTAAGCCTTCTTTAGTGGATGGTACCTACGACTACAGAACTCGACAAAATGTCACTTTAACCGGTCAGAAAAGACGAGGAGACTCAGTTAAAGATATTTTGCTACATTTTGAGTTCTGGACTATTTTAATTCATGGGAGATTCCACGACTCATCCCATTTTGTCCATGTTACTTGACACAAACTACGTCTGGACCGCCTGTGATGAATTGCACGTGCAAAGCGAGCAAGCCTGTCGACAGGACGGCGAGCAAATCTTTTTTCATGTACACACTCTGTAAACAAATAACCTGTCTTGCCTTCAAAATAAACTCAGAAAAACTCAGAAAAACTCAGAAACTCAAGCGCCATTTTGAAACAAACGTTTTCTCCCTACCCCATATAGTATTTCATAGTCCAGTCGACAAAATTTAGTGGAGGAGCTACCCCCGCTGCGCAATTTATTGACACACACTGATTTCTACGTGACCAGCTACAACCAGGGTTCTTTCTCGAAGCAAGAGAGAGAACCCTGGGAACGAGCTTGCTCGACTTCCAGATGTTAAAGTTAGTGACGTCATAGTTTGTACGAAAAGCAACAGATTAGCGTTGGAGTACTTTTTACTTCTAAGTATGTGCGATTTTTTAATTAAATTCTTTCTCATCAGGTTGAAGCGTAACTGCCAATACTGTTCTTTCAAACACTCGAAAACTCGCACTGCAAAATTGGCGCTTGGCAAAGGTCAAAACTTGTTGGCCGTACGCGTGATTTTGGAAATTTAATGTAAACTGAAAAATAAGGAAAAATAAGCTTTTTCGACAGTTTTTGCTCAAAGCCCATTATTGCCCTGCATTCTACATAGGAGCAGATTGATCTCACTGCTTTTGTTGTTGTCACTTTTATAATTTGTTGTGCAAGGGAAGCGCGTGCTTCGATCGTCCTGAATAATTCTTTTATCAGTTGTAGCTGGCGATGTAAATTCGAAAAATGGAGAGTCGTGAGATCAATTAATAAATTTTAAAAGTTCTTCTGACCCAGTGTTCAATGTTAGCGATGGAGGATGCTTTTCTTTGTGACGTTTAAAATGTACGAACATTTCTTCAGAGAAAACAGACAACTGCCACAATTTACTGCACCATATTTATAGTCATATTGCCAATTCTCTGGTCCAAATTACGATGTTTATCCATTGAAAACATTTAGAAACAAATAATGGTCGGCTGATACGAGCTGTCTTAAGGTTTACAAATTCCACTCCGCTCAAGCTTCACTTTTATAATAATTTACAATTGTAACAAAAGTTGTATTCAGTAATAACTGATTGTGAATGAAATATAAATTAATAAATATATCACTCTAACAATGTTCATTTTGTACATAAAAGATCAAAAACTTCTGCGCTTAATAAAAACTCTGCTAACACTGTTACAAATTCAACAAAATCTCTTTTTAAGCTGCACTTTTTATAACCTGATATATTGATTGGTTTGTTAATGTTTTTATTTAGACAGTTTTATTAAAATATCAGTTTTATTAAAAATATAATCGCTGTAATAA
>NC_133201.1:28033797-28071297 GCF_958299795.1 Porites lutea | reverse complement strand
TCTTCACCAAGGCAAGGCAAAGAGAAGGCATGAATTCAACTGCAGCCCCAGATACAAAAAGGATAGCTCCAGCCTACAGTGCAGAGATATTTTGGGTGGACGCAAGCTTGTTCATGTTCGTCTTGCTGTAGCCGCCATCTTTGATTTTATGACAGAAGAAGACTGGGGAGAGTAACCTTTGCTCTTGAATGTGTTCCACCAATACCAATTCCCAACGGAATTCTTGATGAAAGTAGTCCCGGAGCTTATTGGTGGCTAAGCAGCTTATCTTCATTGCCGTCATCATTAGCGTCCCACGCAGACGTTCTTAGAGGTTCGTCACGCGTTCCTGGCCCACTTAGTGAGGCAGGAACGCGTGACGAACCCCTAAGAACGTCTCCGTGGGAGGCTACGTCATCATCAGCGTTACTTGTCCACTGACTCCTGTTATGAATGCACTTACCATCACAGTGGCGTAACGTCCATATACTCACATACGCCCGTGCGTACATGTGCAGTTAAAATATTGAAAAAATGACACCATTATGACGTCATCATAACGAGGCATTTACTTAGACAAGGGGCCTCACGCTCAGGCGGCAGGTATATGGAGCGTATCTAGTTTCTAACCAATCAGAATCTAAGGCGTTCCAGGTGTCATTATAGTTCTTAACCGTACTTTACCATGTGCTCGCCCCTTTAGACTGCTCACTATCACACAGTGCACATCACTTGGCTTGAATTGAATTCTCGCAATTTTTTACCACCTACCCTGCCGCCTGTCTGTGCTCTAATTATTTACTTTGTGTAACTGTATCGACCTATTTGGTGGCGGATTTTTCCCCACCTTTGCTGAAGAGATATTTGTGTATTGTCATTAGCAGATCATGAGAATAAAGTTCGTCATCTTTAGTGGCCACAAATTGACTCCAACCAAATTTGAGTCAGTCTTTGATTACGAAACTTTTCAGAAAACGAGTGCGCCGCCACGTACAGCTCTCGGTCGCGCTCAGGAAAATTATCTCATGTCAAATGACTTGGTATAATAAAAATATATTTTTTATTTCCTGAAAAAGCATTTTTTATCATTAAATCGGAATGAATGATACATTTTTCGCCACTACCGAATCCTTGTGTTAGTATGTCATTTATTCTTTTATTATCCCATAATTCTGATGACGTCACTGGCCTTTTTTTCCCGGAAACACTGTACTTTACAGACAACACTAGAAATAGGAAAAATACACAATTAATTGCATTTTCCTTAGTATAAATTTACTGAAAATATCCTGCAGTAAACGCTGGAGGTGGTATTTCCGAGACCCTAAATTTAAAAATTTCTCGAGTAGCATGCCCCCAGATCTCCCTACGGTGGGCCGCCTTCGCCACTACAACTTTTCTTCCGCGCGTGCGTACACCTACAAAATCTCACTCTACGCCCCTGCATCATGATTATTAGAGGTTGTAATTGATTTATTTTCTTCTAAGATTGAAGCGAATCTGACACAGGCAAACATACAAAGAAGGGATAAATGTGTGGCGATCAGTGTAATTAATTTCAGCTTTACAAATTGAGTATGCGCATTATAGCAATCTTCAAAATCATTGTGTAATACTAGTAAATGTAAATAAAAACAGGTCACTATTGAAGTTATCTTATATGCTTTATTTGATAAAAAAGGGGATAAAATAATAATAATAATAATAATAATAATAATAATAATAATAATAATAATAATAATAAGGAGTTCTGTTAGTCTGACGTTTTTGCGGTCGTCGCTTCTCTCCACCCGATAAGCGACGACCGGTAATGCGTCTGTGTCCGCAGGCTAGAGTTATGCAGACTCTCCATTAGTTGCACCGTACGGCAATTGTTATTCACATTTGGGACAAAATCCTTGCGAAAATGGATCAATCCGTTGCACGAATGAAAAAGTAACTACAGCTGGATATCAAGTCATCTAGTGCGAAATTGGCTCCACAAAGACAGTTTAGCTCAGTTTTTACTCTCTTTACTGTTTAAGAAGGGTAACAGAAGCGATGTCTTTCGACTCAGAACAGCTGTAGAAAGTTGTTGACGCGAGCAAATTGTATCCCTTCAATTATTTATTTTCAAATACCCTGGTGATCCTCAGTAGAAAGAGTAGGAAAGTCATAACAAAGCCTCACTTTTTGTTAAACATGAATTAAAGCTCATGTAATTATCACCACCTTCCATTCACCATTCACTGAAATTCAAATTGGCACAGATCAAAAAAGGGAGTGTTTACTTTTGGAACATCTTTTAGATGTAACACGCTTCACTCTGTCAACTGAGTGGGAGTTGAGCCCTCGTCTGACGAGAGAGGGAGTATCTTGAAAGGTAATTAGTTCAGTGTTACGGACATGACACACTTTTACTCAGATCCACTTTAAGACTTTTATCAAACATTTTAACGCCATGAGCCGCAATCTGGCCTGTTACGCATTTAAATTTGTTTCTTTTGTTAAAACAGTGAAAAAAGATGATAAGAGTTAACTTTTCCCTGACTTTTGTATGAAATATCCGCTAATGCATCGTTTGTGTTTCAAGTGAACCATTTTTAATTGTTCCCCCCAAAAATAAGACTTTAATATTGTAAAGAGGACAAACCTGTATCATGATTTACGAAAATTTATCATCATCATCATCATTATTATTTTTGGAGTATTTTTAAGAAATAAAGATGAATTTTCTACAGTAGGAAAACTAAAAATAAAAAGATATTTGCCCGATTTTAATGATGATGACTTTTAGCTTAAGACTGATGATGCTTTTATAAACTACAGCCACTTTCATGATTTTCAAGAGGACCACCTTTTATACTGTATCCTTCAACTTTTAAAAAGGAAAAACTAAGCCTTTGATTAACATGAATAATCATTTTCATGTATTTGACACCTGCAATGCTACGACAAACTCACTGACTGTAAAAAATATATAAATTGAAATTCAAATCCAAACTTCACAAAACCCATACCACACGAGCAGTCGGTCGAGCAAAAAGTACGAAAGTAACGTTGGCTGATCAATACTCGTGCCATAGCTACAAACATATCTTCACCAAGGCAAGCCAAAGGGACAATGTGAATTCAAGTGCAGTCTCAGAGACGAAGAGGATAGCTCTTGCATGTGATCCAGCGATTCCGTATGGCTTTCTTGATGAAACTACCATGTGGGCTTATGGTTGGCTTATCCTCATTGCCGTCATCAACATCGTTGCTTGTCCACTCACAGCTGTTATGAATGCACTGGTCATAATCGCTGTTAAGACTAAACACCGATTGAAAACCAAGTCAAACATTGCACTCGCCTGCTTGTCGACTACTGATTTGACGGACAATGGGGGTAATAGGTCAACCAGCTTTTATCGCTTGGGTGATCGTACAACTGCAAGGAAACACCTCCAGTACGTACTGTATCAAGACAGTATTATCAAGACTCGCCCTGAGGGTATTAGGTAATTTAACACTTTCCCACTTAGCCATGGTCCACGTAGAGAGGTACATCGTCATCAAACATTCCCTGCAGTACGAAACCATCGTCACTGAGGATCGCCTTGTATGTTTGTCCGCACTTCTTTGGATTATACTGCGACCATTAATAGTACCTTTCTCTTTTCTTGGTGATAAAATAATTTCCATTATAGTTGATGTCATTATCATATCTTTATTCACAGCTACAGTTTTCGTCTGTCAAGTCGTACTATACTACGAAACGAGTCGGCATAAAAAACAAATAGCTAACCAGCAAGTCTCTTTGGAAGCCAGAGAGAAATTCTTGAGGGAGAACAAAGCCTTTAAACTGACAGCAACGGTACTTATCTGTTTAATATTGTGCTATTTACCTCTAAATTCAGTTAATTTAGGATACACTGCTCTCTCTACCGGCCTCACAGCGGCTGTTTTTAACTCTATGGTCAATCCATTTATTTATTGTGTAAGTATCAGACAGTTTCGCGTTGCGTTTATCCAGCTTGTCTTTAGAAAAAGCAACGCAGACGCTGAAAACATGGAAAAACGAGCTTTTAGAAGATTAAACCGCGTCGTGTTGCCGCATCAGGAACGTTCCCAAGAATAGCAAAACAGTGCACAAACTTACGAAGGTATTATTAGAGGCTGAATTTAATTTATTTTCTAGAAAAATTGAAGCAAATCTGACACAGGCAACATACAAATAAATGATAAATTTGTTGCGTTCAGTGTAAGTAATTTCAGTTTTACAAATAGATTTGATCGCTACTTAAGTTATAAAGAATTGGATGCGCGCGCTAGTAGTCTTCATGCAATGTATCAAAGCATCGTGTAACTGTATATAAATGCAAATAAAAACGGTTGAACACTAAATTTGTCTAACCTTCTTTACTGGGTAAGAAAGGGGGAGAAAATAATAGTAGGTGTTATTAGTGGTTACGGACAGGACACGCTGGCTGGTGCATCATATACATGTTCCATCGAGTATCATCCGGGCACGCTTTTACGTAACTTTATCACTCGACCAATATTTGGGTACAGTAAAGGTGAGCCGCTGAGGCTTGAAACTCTGACCCTGTTCAGGACAACACAAAATCCTACAATATATACCCTGTTTAGGGCAACACCCTCAATGTTTTTAAACAACACCAATTTCAGCACTGAACGAAACGCACGTATCAACTCCGCGGTTTCCGTGGTATGGCCAGTACCTTATGCATGCGCACAACCATATCACCCCGGCAGTAGCAGCCACATTCTCGTAGAAGATTTCTGGGTCGAGATTGCTATGGACTGTTTCGTCCTCATTAGGTTTCATCAGAAGGTATATGACCCCGGCGCTGTATGCTTCTGGTTTTATAGGTAAACACAGGTTACAGGCTCCGCTAATATTGATGTCCATTTTAAGTGGGAAAAAAAAAGGAAAGGAAGACAAAACCTTGCGTTCCGAATTCAGTTCGATATTTTTACCATTTATATTTTCAAACAGGGAGTCTTATCGGGCGAACATTGAGATCGACACAGGATCAGGCATCGGTTTTTGGGCATCGTCTAAAAGCGGAGTTCCTGTCGTCTAAAAGCGTTAATTACATACTAGGAAAACTGTCAGGGGCACCCAACGACGGTTTCCTCCTAAATGCTTTGAAAACACCTTTTAGGCTATCCAGAGTACTTTTAGATCTCTAGAAATGTATTCTAAGTGGCACTAAAAAATTTAGATCTGTTCGGTCATCCTAGGGCAACTTGAGTCTTTTCGAAAATTACACTGAGAACTTTAACATTATTTTCCCTAAAATTTTAGATGCAATTTAAAGTTTTACGAAAGTGATAGTTTTTCTTATTCGGCTCTGCATGGCATTTTCGATTCCAAAAATTTTAGGTTTCCTTTCTCTACGAGAAATAGCCTAACCTGGGGAGTGAAATGGGGAAAATTAAACTTCAGAAAATAGTAGGGAATTTTAGATAAGCTTCGAAAATTGTACATGAATGGAGCGGTCATCTAGAAATTTTTAGCCTTCCTCAAGCTATAGAAAATTCTAGGTAAATTTTGCTTCTCCGAACAGAGATTGTAGAAAACAGTCGTTTGGTGCCCCTGAACTGTGAGAGGTATGAGCTGTTACACGCATGTAGCGGCTGTTGGTCGTACTAAACGAATCACCTATTTATAATTATAGAATTGAGCAATGCATCTCAGCACCAAAGAAACTGTGCGTCCTTTTAGCAAACTAAAAGTGAAGTCTTTGCTCCATTTCATGGAAAATCGTCAAATGCTTAAAAAGCGATGTTACACGGCTAAAGTTACTGATGACGGCAATCGTGCGCGGGAAGTATTTATCTAGTCAAACCATGGCATTTTTCGAAAACACACAACCTATTTTAATAAAATCAAAAGTAGGGTCTTTTCAGATTATAGTTTCTTATAATGTTTGGCTGCTTATACAAATTTAAACAATCAGCAGCCCTGATCAAAGACCCAGTTTGCGACTAATGAATTAAAACCTGGATATCAATAATCGACGTTACTTAGTAAATTTGTTATATCCAGTATATCCAGTTTGAAATCACTGGTGATCCTTGTAATCTGATTGACTCTCAGCAGTGTGATTATTCACGAATCACACTATTTTTTGCTCTCAATCACATCTGTTCCGAATCGCATCATTCATGTTCTTTATTACATCCAGTTTGAAATCACTGGCTATCCGTGCAATCTGATTGGCTCTCAGCAGTGTGATTTATTCCTAAATCGCACCATTTTTTGCTCTAAATCACATCTGTTCCAAATCGCTTCATTCATGTTATAAATCGCATCATTTCTGTTTTAAATCGCACCATTTTTGCTCTATATCGCATCCTTTCTGTTTCGAATACAAAATGAGATGTAAAAGCTTTTTTGTTTCGGCTTTTTAACAAACCGGCTACTCAATCAATAAAATATTAGTACTGACTAAATTCTGCGATTTCAAAATGGATGTAATAAAGTGGCAATTGAACTTCGTGTCGTGCAATTTTGGTCTGAAATCATACTTGTGATTTTGAATCGAACTCACGCTGCGAGCTCGTTCGATTTTGAAATCACGCGTATGATTTCAGACCAAATTGCACTCCACTCAGTTTAATTACCATTATAAATCGCATCATTTCTGTTTTAAATCGCACCATTTTTGCTCTATATCGCATCCTTTCTGTTTCGAATACAATGTGAGATGTAAATGCCTTTTTGTTTCCGCTTTTCAACAAACTGGCTAATTGATTAAAAAATATTGGTATTGACTGAATTCTGCGATTTCAAAATGGCTGTAATAAAGTGGTAATCGAACTTCGCGTCGTGTAATTTTGGTCTGCAGTCATACTCGTACTTTCAAATCGAACTAGCGCAAATCACGCGTATTATTTAAACCAAATTGCACTCCACTCAGTTCAATTACCATTATTTAAATACTTCATTTAATGCGCTGCCCGAGTTCACCGATGGATGCATGATTCTTAACTTAAGATGCCCTTATTAACGGCTATACTGAATTTCAACTTTCATAATTTTTAACGACTACGGCGGCTTTTTTAGTTTTATTGTATTCTTTATTAACATATGAAAGAAAAAAAAGGTCGTATGATCAAAGCAACCAAAAATCATTACCCAAATTATTATCGTATGGTTTTCATTTGACACCTGGAATACCCAGGCAAATTCACAAGAAAGCCTACATTAAGGGAAGATATGCCAGTTCACGTTCAAATCCAAATTTAAGCATCGCGGGTGCGAAAAGATCATTAGGCTGTTAGCAGGCGCCCCTTTTTCCCGCAGTCCTTCGAGCGAAACGTGCGTGGTTGAAGTTGATAAAAGCGAACCGTCACAGATCGTCACATCATCAGATAGTCGTTCCATAGCTACAAACAGAATTCCATCAAACAAGAGCAAAGACGAGATATGAATTCATCTGCAGTCTTAGTCACGGCGAGGATAGCTCTTGCATGTGATCCAATGATTCCGCAGGGAACACTCGATCAAAAAAATACCCCGGAAGCTTATGGTTGGCTTATCTTCGTTGCCGTCATCAGTATCATTACTTGTCCACTCACAGCTGTTATGAATGCACTGATCATAATCGCTGTTAAGACTAAACACCGATTGAAAACCAAGTCTAATATTTCACTCGCCTGCTTGTCGACCACTGATTTGGCAATGGGAGTGATCGGTCAACCTCTTTTCATCTCTTGGGTGCTCGTAGAGTTCCAAGGCTACGCCTCCAAAACTTACTGTTTACGAAAAGAATTAGGGATTCTTGCTATATCAATGTCAGGTAATGCATCCCTATTTCACATTATCTTGGTGAATGCCGAGAAGTACATTGCCATTCGACATCCTCTGCAGTACGAAACCATGGTCACCGAAGCTCGTTTGATAGGTTCATCTGGTTTCTTGTGGATAACAGTACTATTCACACAGTTAATCATGCCCGCTGCTAACATAGATGATCAAACACACGCCCAAGTTGATGCTATTTTGGCTTTCTTAAGCATAGTCATTATTTCTTTCTGCCAAGTCATGATTTATCTCGAAACACGTCGTCAAAAGAAAAAGATCGCTGCCCAGCAAGTTTCGTTGGAGGCCAAAGAGAAATTCTTAAAACAGAGGAAAGCTTTTAAAGTGACTGTAACTGTCCTTTGTTTTCTAATATTATGTTTTTTACCGATTGCATTTTCACGGATACTGATGGCTAACTCTGTTGTCGATTCAGTCAATTTATTATACATTTTTCATTTTACAGGGGTCCTGGTGATAACATTGAATTCGCTCGTTAACCCGATTATTTACTGTGTAAGAATTAGACAGTTTAGAGTTGCGTTAATTCAGCTACTATTTAAAAAAACCTTTGAACAGGCTGGAAACATTGAAGTGCGATTTTTCACAAGAGGAAACCGCGTAGTTCCGCAAAATTAAGAGTCTAGCGGGAAAGGAAGTGTATGAATCCATGAATCTCGCTGTTAAATAACAAAACTGGTTTATTTTTCTATTTATTTAGTTTTTAGCTATTCATTTATTTTCTTGGAGTTGAATTGATCCAAAGACAAGTTTTACCTTTTATAAAAATAGCTAATAGCGAGCATCATTGCCATGGTGCTGGTCGATGGTTGATGTCCAGTAAAAGTGAAACATTGCAAAAGGAAACTTCTATGTTATGAAATGGAATGACGATGCTTATTTTTCCGACTAAATGAATTAATTTAAGTTGTTACTCAAAAAAATGCCAAACATTTAGGTCGGTTGGATGATGCTAAACAGAGAAAAAAAGGGGATGACCTTATGTAGAAGAAAACGAATATGAATCACCCCATCCACTTCATAACAAAAATCACCCAGAAACAACCTTTGGCTACATTAAAAACAATATACTTAGCATGTTCAAACTGAATAAAATACAAATCTAGGTTAGTTATTTGTACACGTTTTTTAGGGCAGTTAACCTTGCTTTCTTGAGAAAAGTTTCATTTATTTCCAAGATGTAAACGAGTGTTTTGGTGCATAGAAACATGTTGTCCGTATGACTTGATAACAGCAAGCAACATCTTGGAAAACTTAAGTGACTTTGTCAAATGCTGTGACTGTTGCTCCAACACACAAACAAAACTTCCAAAAAAATCCTCATTAAATTCTGGTTTTACATCAATATTAACAATAGAAAGGGTGCTCTCTGTCCCTGAAAAAGGCAAAACTTCAGCATCTGACTTGACCGAGAAAATCCACTGCATCAAATAAACTCTGGTGTCTTCATTGAGGTATTCTTTGATTTTTTTATTGATAAGATCCACTCGTGGAGTGTCCAAATTTGATTGCTGAACCAGAGTTAAGATGACACCATCACAAAGTGCTCTTGAATGTTTCTTAGCAAACTGATTGACTGAAGCAAATAGGACTCTTGAGGCATTTTGTTTAAGCTGTTGAATTTTAGGTAAGAGACAGTGAACAGCAAAAATAACTGCATTGCTAAAGCTTGGTTCACTTGAAAAAGAGACAAACTGTTGACACAGAGAAATTGCTAAAGATTCTTCCAGGTTTTTAAGATTTTAAACTGAGCACAAATGTTTTAACTCCTCAATGCTACCTGCTGAAAATACCTCAAGTTCATCATGAAAATTGAATTCATTAGTCTCTGAGTTCTGAAGTAAGTGTTTTAGAGCAGTGACTTTTAGTTGCAGAGCATCACCTAGCTTTGCTTCAGCTGAAACATAATTTATTCGTCTCTGTGATCAAAAGCTCTGGAACATTGTCAGTGTTCTTCACGGTTAAATGTTCTGAATAAATTCCAGTCTTGGTGACCAAAAATTCGAGAATATCCTCAGAGCTTATGTCCAAGTTATCTACATAATTCTGTTCTAAGACCTCTTCATTTTCAAAGATAAGATGGTCTGGCGGAGGGGGTACTGTCAAATCTTTCATGACAATTGTTTCAGGTTCAAGTTTAACTTGTTGATTTTTGCCAACTTGAATAACTTCAATATCACTATCTCCAGACAGATCAGAAGATCCTAAGTGAATTTGTTGCAATGTCTTAAAAGATGGTACATCTACTTTTCAATCACAAATATCTGTCAAATCAATCATTACATGTCAACATCATGTCAACATCATCTCCAGCACAACTTTTGATTGTTAGGGGAGATACTTGTTCCCTGGAAATACTCTTAACAATACTGTCACAAGTGTCTTTCACTTCATTTTTGCTAAGATTACTTAACCAAGGAATGTTTCTTGAAGATTCCCCGAGTTTGTTCTTGTTTATGTCAGATCTTCAAATCTTGCCTCAGAGTCTGTAGTAATGAGATTAGTTTACAGACAATTGTTCCCTTTTTACTATGATTCTTCACTATCTCTCCAGTCTCTACTGTCAGTTTCTCTGAAATTCTTTAACTTTGATTCTAAAATCTTCAAATGAGTCAGCCTCCAGCCAACGATCTCCGCCTCAAATTTGCGCAAGCTGTGAATTAACTTGTCCAATGAGTTCGCCGGTACAGAACAGCTATGGTATGAAATGAATGCTTGCATGTTACATTGGACGTTCAAAGGAAGAAGAAGTAGTTTTGGTTTAAAGAATAGTTGAGCATTTAACACCACAGGGAAATCCTCCATCCAGATAATCTTCCTGACCTAGCTTGGAGGAATGTTTGACATGTTTTCAGTGGCATTTCTTTTCTGAAGCCAAAAAGACGCAGCTTAAACAGGAAGGTATTCGGAAGAGCTGCAAAGACTCCACGTCACTCTTTTGGAAATGCTCGAACAAGTGCATCTAGAAGGCAAAGAGGGGGAAAATCAACGGGATTCTCCTTGTGTGTTGACCTGCAAGCTTCGTCCGCCATCTTGGTTTTCTGTATCGAAGGAAGACTGAAACTAGCGTAGAATCGAGGCTCAATTCAACTTCCTGTTCAGCCAAGCTACTTCGCGGAATCGGAGCTCTTTCTGCCCTATTTTATAGCCTGAAAAAAAATGTCTTCGCGAAGGTAATTAACCCAGTTTTCGTTAAACTGAGGAGTTACTAAGTCATTCCTTTAACAAATATGCTTTTTTGTTTTGGGTTTTAGGTGGTTTCACTCGCACATTTCTGGTTATAATGCAGAAACGTTGTTGTTAGAGAGAGGTTTCGATGGAAGCTATCTTGTTCGTCCAAGCGAGAGTAACCCTGGAGACTTTACTCTGTCAGTCAGGTAATTGCAACAGGATTATAAGGAAGACAACCATGGTCTAGGCAGAAAGGTTTAAAATCTATCTCCTCTTACAGATCGACAGATCTACCCGAGAAAACATTTAAAATGGTGCGAAAGTACATGTACGTGTATACAAATCCCCTTGAAAATTTAAAAAGTGGGACCAGAAGATTACTTTAAGAACGACCTATCCTAATTCATTTTACTGTCTACTACCTTCACCTTAATTAATAGTTATTCAACACCTCAGTTCCAACTTTAACTCACTGTATTTATAAATATTTCTTAAACAGTAGAAAACTTTTTCCCTGTTTCCACGGCCTGATATTAACACGTATGGAGCGGTGGAATGCTGGAATGGTGGAACGGTGGAACGGTGGAACGGTGGAACGGTGGAACGGTGGATAGGCGGAACAGCGGAACGGCGGAAAATCAACCAAAATCCTAAAACGCGGAAAGGCGGAGATTCGATCCATAGCCTTAAAGGCGGGTGGTGTTAAAAAAAATTGAAAAGAAAGGTGATATGAAAAAATGAGACATTGATTTAATTTGCTCTCCTTCTTTTTTGAAAATATTGCTGTACTATACTAACAGCATCCAGAATCATCTGGCAGTTCCTAATTTGTTGATTTGTTAATGTGAATATAATCAAATGCAGGTTTGTGTAACTGTCTCGAATTCTCCCAACACCCTCTGGTGTTTACACCAGGCCATGCAAACACCAAAAAAGTCTTCTATTGTCTAATTAATATTACAGATATTGCTGAAGAAGCGAACTTTGTTTTACTCTTCCATTTCCAACAAGGACTGATAGAGTTCTTGTTTAGTACAGTAAAAACTCATGTGTAAGAACCTACATATTTTTGAAGTCTGTCAGAAAGGTTCTTGTATTTTGGGGTAGTTTAAGTGGCAAATTACGCTAAGAAAGGCTGCATTCATTATGTATACTGCAGGGGGAAGGGCAGAGGATATTTTTAAAAGGGGCAAAAATTTTTCATATCCCTCGCACATCATACAGAATTTTTTGACATCCTCCCCTCATGACCAAAAGAAAAAATGAAAAAAAAAATGGTTAATTGTGATGATAATGATGGTGATGATGATGATGATAAAGAGACAATCCGTGACATTATTAATTAAAGCAGGAGAAAAGTAAAGGTGATAATGATAATGTAGATAAAACTGGTTACTGCACAAAAGTAAAGGACATTAGAAAATCAGGAACTTCACTTGTGTAGTGGTTGATCAATAACGTTACAATACTTAATCTTTCAATGGCATCTCCCCCTTCCTGCCTTCAGAAATTTTTACCATCCTTCCTTTTCCCTTCATAAAATTTTAAGATCCCCCCCCAAAAATCCCTCCTTGGTAAATATAATAAATACAGCCTAGGATACTGATAATTATTCATTCTCATCCCCAGAGCCTGTCATTTCTTTTGGTCACGTGGTCTTGAAATGAGGGGCTCTGGAAGAAGCTGTTAAAAAAATTTCTCACATCGGGTTGCGCATGTATACAAGTTATAAATATCACTGCGCATGTTCCTAACAGATTTTTGACACTTACGGGGTCCACTGGGGGAGATATTTTACTTCCTGAGCTCTCCCCGGAGAGTTGCTACTTTAGGATGTTTTGAAAATTATATACAGCTGACACTGATCAGCTTAGTTTGCTCAACTTGGATTCCATTATAATTTAGAGTTACAGTTTTACAACTTCAACTAGGGCCACCTAAGGACTTTCAACCAATCAGAAGCTGCTCTTTTAAGAAAGAATTGGGTATGCAGACCTCATCGGGAAGTGTCCTATTTTCGATTGGTTAGTTTCAATCCTAAATGTTTTTGCCATCTAGAATGGTGTGTCGTATACACTTACCCATCTTTCTGGTGTGGCTGCCTTCTCTAAAATATACATATATGACATATATATATAAAGAGTAGACACACTGAATTCTGCAAAGCTGATCGTACTGCGCGAAATTTACTTTGCAAGACATCAAAACGACACCGAAGGAACCAAAAACAGAGCGGGGTCGTAGCAGTAGACAGCTGTTTCGCCCTTTTTGGGGCTCATCAGTACGGCGCAACGAACAGAGAGGCTCTGCCGTAAAATTCCTGCACACTCTGTTATAAAGCCCTGACATGAACTCAGAGGGCAACCAACCTTAGAAACATGGGCAAAACGATGCAAAAATGAACAGCAGTTTAAATGTCAATTTATTATGTATATAACTATAAATAGTTTTTAGGGCAGCTCCAAATTAACCAAACAGGCATCAAAAACCATTTGGCACACTTCTGACATACAGTCGAACCTCCACTGATGGCCACCTCTCTACAATGGCCACATTTTTTTTTTCCGGTGGACAAAAAATCCATCCATTGACTCTGTTTAAAACCTCTCTTCAACGGCCACTTTCTTCTGTCCCCAAGGTGGCCGCTGTAGAGAGGGTCATCTGTATTTGGAAACATTTAGTTGTTGGGTGCCCCTGAGTATTGTACACTTCTTTGTTTTCTTATTTTATCTGCTGGTGTCTTTGTGTCAGAGTGATTGTGGAAAGACTACTGATTAAGAGTTCAATGTTATTTCTAAATCAAGCACCTTATCAGTAAATCACTTACTCAAAAGGCTTTTTTTACCCACCTCTTCAATTATCTTTGCTTAGTAGATTTGACTGTTGTTGCCACCCAACAAAGTTTTTGTCATCTTTTTGATATAATTTCCACTAAATACTTTTGCTAACTGTAATTGGTTTCATATGATACAGAACCAATCAAAATCCAAGATTTTCTGAAGGAGGAGTCATGCATTTGCATTTAAAGGAGCTGCTTCAGTATCAAAGTTTGATTAAATGCTTGGGAGACATATTTGTTTGGCAGGAAGCTCTGTCATTTTCTCAAGTTCCATAGCGAATAAGGACTCGGAATTGGCATTATAAACAAAATGAATTAGTCACCTGTGACACAGCCTTTTAAATGATTTCAGTTCTACGACGTTGAAATAAAATTGCATCACTCTTGAGATTTCGATTGGTTGCATGACATGGTGCCCATCAAAAATCTCAAAAAACTGTGAAGAACGTCCGGTGATGTCCTAACCTTGGTCGTGTGGCACATGTGGAGCAGTTTGCATTGTAAGAGATAACAGGGAAATATGCATGATGATGATGATATTAGTAGTAAATTGCTGTAATGGTTTTTTTGCTTTCACTTGCAGACGAGGTGGTGAGGTGACGCACATAAAAATTCAAAACACAGGAGATTTTTATGACCTGTATGGGGGAGAGAAATTTGCTACTCTGTCAGAGCTGATACTGTTTTATACTGATAATCCTGAGAAATTGAGGGAAAAGAATGGTCAAGTTATTGAGCTGAAATACGCATTGAATTCTACGGATCCCACCTCTGAAAGGTTAGTAGCAGGTTTGTTTTTCGGTTTTGTTTTTGCTGAACAGCACTTACTGTCAGTTGTTACTGTCGGCATACACTTACCTGTTTAAACTCATTAAACAGCAACTATTTTGTCAGTCTTGCTTTTTATTTTAATAAGGATGTAACTTAAAGTTATATTGCACCTGTATAACTATTCCTACAAGCTATACTAAATAACGCATAGGACTCAGTCCATAAATGAAATGAATACGTAGGAGGCAACGAACGGTTACATTAGAACGGAGAATTGAAATCCGGAGGCCCCAAGTTCAAGTACCGCCCGGGTCCGGGTTGTTCAAAGCTGGGTTAAGATAACCCAGGGTTAGTGCGAAATTTGAATTCAGATATGAAAGCTTTAAAAGTAAATTAAGTTTAATCCTTTTGTCAACAAGTTGATGATTGGATGCTCTTAAAAATAACAGAGAAAATGATCCGAGAAAATGCTTTGAACAAAAGAAAAAAACTCAGGTTAAATTTAACCTTGGGTTAAGTACTAATAGGCCTTCGAACAACTGGGCTCTGACCGCTAGCTGATCATGAATTAGTTCTCGGTAGTCCACAGGCAGCCCAAGCTCGGTGCATAAATTACCGCGAGTTTTGATACTGGTTTGCATATTACGGACGACTGAAATTTGATATAGTCATTAATATAGTTGTTATAACGTAGAAATAATGGCATAAATATGGAAATAAATTTTACTTACGTAAACTTGGCCCTGTTGTTGCTTTTTCTGTATAAGGTGGGCTATATTCATCGCCATTTTCTACGGTTTTGTGGCTAGCTGTTCGTTTGGTGTTGTTTTCCTACATAAAGCGAAGTAAGGTTACTGTGTGCAACCTAAACTCACAAATCTCTCCCGCATCAAAGCACAGCGCAACGATTCAGCAGATTAACACCACGAGTTGTACATAAAACCTGTTATTTGTTCATGCTGTGTGCAAGGTAGTGGTTGTACCCTGGGGGGGGGGGGATGGGGATACTCAACAAATGTTTATACCGGGAGGCTCCGCCACAAGGTCTTTACCCTTTTATATACCATTTTTTAAAGAAAAAGGTGCCCCTTTCGTATAGCTTCTGTTGACAAATGGCACCCCTTTCACATACCCTGTTTAGAACTTTGTGTTCCTTTTAACTGCTGTAAATGAACAGTCATTTAAATAGAAATCAGTCACAACATTAGAACGTTTTCTCGACTTTATAAAGCCATAAAATTCATCTGTTAGCTCTTTTGGGCTCTTTTACAAACCCAAATGACAGATTTCCTACCCTTTTATATACTTCAACTAGTAAAATCCCTAACCTTTCATATACCTGAAGCCTGAAAAAGATACCCCTTTCGGTCGAAGCCTCCCCGTATAGGCCATCATAGGAAGTACCCCTCCGGAGGTTGTACGTTTTTAACTTATCTTTATATTTTGCTGGCTAGATGGTTTCATGGAAACATGCCCGGTAAAGAGGCAGAGGTAATGATGCAGGACAAGGGCGAGGATGGATCTTTCCTGGTTAGAGAAAGCCAGAGCAAACCTGGAGACTATGTTCTTACAGTCAGGTGAGCTTTGTAATGATTTTACCCTTGTCCGTCTGCTGAATAGATGGTTTTCATGCAATCTCGGGAGACACAAATAACAATGGTGAAATGAACAAATGCTGGTGGACAAACAAAGGTAGCTAATGAGCGATCTTTTGTTTACCGTCCACCACCATGGCGGCGATGACAACGTGAAAACCACCTATAGATGGATGGATGGATGGAGGGAGGGAGAAACGGACCGATTCTTGAGTGGACTAACGCTTCGAGTACTTTCGATAAGGACGGCAAGATAGTTAACGGTTTGTAGTGAGATTTAGTCAAACAGCAGTCCGTCTTGAAAACTGGTGGAACTTCTCCGAGTTTCCATTGTTGATGTATGCTAGAATTATCTGGGATATTGTTGAAAAGTTCGCTGAAAGGGTGCCATAACATTTCGGCAGATTCTTTTATTGCTCTTAGTGGAACACATTTACAGCCCGTTGCCTTGTTTGTTTTGATCTTCATCATAGCGTCTTTTACTTTGATGTGTTATAAAGCACATGAAGTTCCCGAGTATATGTACAATGTAAAACAGATTAAATACCTTCTGTTGCAATTAGTTGCAGGTTCACCTATTTTCTTCCATTAAATAACTGAACTAAAACTGTCTCTGAATAAAGACGAATAGGAAAGAATGAGCGCAAGCCTTAAACATTGGTTCTTTGGAAAAATCAATCAAGAACCATTGATTATGTTTTTCTCATGCTTTGAAGAATGAACTGTAATTGTGACAAGCCATTTGTACATCAGCAGGTGTTAATTTGTTGTCGTTATTTTGCATACATGTACACTTGGGATTGAATTCATATGATGCTGCCCTTTTTACTGATGTGGTTTACATAGACTGCAAGGCCTAGGGCAAACGTCGAACTTTTCATGAGATGAACCAAACTTACTGTTAGTGAGTTAAGTTCATAAAAAGTTCGACGTCTGTCTCAGTTAAGTTCGTCTAAATGAGTTTGGATCGTCCAACGCGCTCAACACGTTCCATCCGTCTGCTTCAGACGGATAGAACGTGTGAAGATCGTCTGCGGGACAAACGACGATCTCTTTACATGCGACGAACTAAACTGATAAAATAAATTGAAAAATTGTATGATAATGTATATTTAGCCTCGTTCGGGAGCAAATTTATTACTGATGTGATTCATGATCAGTTGATTGATTCGACGTGTCCTAAGTCCGACGTCTGACCCAACAGACTTAAATTAGGTCGACCGAAATTAGAGTTTGGTTCGTCTCATGAAAAGTTTGACATTAGGTCTAGGCCTGAGAGTTAAATTTTTGTGCTGAAAATCACGTAAAAACCATTACGCTGTCGTGTAAGTTCAGCCATGGAGCCTCATCTTCAACCTCGTTCCCAGGGTCCTCTCCTACCCGCCCTACGGAGCGAGAGGGTAGGAGAGAACCCTGGGAACGAGGTTGCCTCATCTTTAATTACATGGTTAGTACAACCAGTAATACAGCCTGTAAAAGTACAGGTAACTACTTGGGAGACGTGGGTAGAAGGTGAGAGGACCCTCAAAAACTTTTTTTTTAATCAGCCAAAAATGTGAAATTTCCCTTATACTCCTGGTAACGATCCCTTGCTTGGTATTAATACTAAAAAGCTGATTTAATTTCTGGGTGTGCAGGTTTGACTAAACCCTGAACCCTGACTCTAATACTAACAACTACAGTTGCACCCACAACTGTACCTACAAATTAAACCCACCACTGTTATAACAACAGGAGTATGCATTAACATTTTTCCGTTGTTAACTAAATCAGATTAGAGGACAAAATTACTCATGTCATGATACGCCATTGCGCGGAAGATGGTAAATATGGTGTTGGTAGAGAGAAATTTGACGATCTGACTAATCTGGTGGAGCATTATAGGAAAAACCCCATGATGGAACAATCTGGCACTGTTGTGCAGCTTAAAACAGTAAGATGTATAAAGATGTTTCTCTTATAATAATCAGTGATAAGTTAGCCTCCTCCATACCCGGAAAACAGTTTGTTTCTATCCGGCTGATTTTTTGCTTCCCCGGTCACTTTCTATCATGACTTCTACGAGACCAGTGTATTTCATTGTTCAAAATTGTTCAAAAGACGCAAAACTAAAAAAAAAAATTACCATTGACAAAAACAAAATGAGGGTACAGGTCATCAATCTCGCATAAGAAAGTATAAATCACCTGTTCTTCTCGCTCCCGGGGGGGTACTGCCATATATGGGCTATATAGGAATGTTTAATTATTTTTCCTGGGCAAACCCAGTGGAGATTTTAGAGTAATAACATTGATGATTAAGACGATGTACAAAAGGCAAGTTTAAATTTCGCCAGTGGGTTACTGGAAGGTGTTGGGCGTAAACTAGTACAGTTTGTGGTGTACTGTGTGTTGCTTGTCATGATGTCAACTAACATTGAAAAAAATTCAGCTGTTTCAGACAGACAGGGCATGTCTTGACAGCTAAATATGGTTTTTTTCTGGTCGTAAGCTTGCCCAGTATGCAGATCAAGAACTCTTGAAATCCCTTTTGCAAAATAAAACTCCGGACTTAAGCTTAAAATATATATTGACCCAAGTGCATGATCAGCAGGGTCAGCAGTAAGAATGACGGAAAACAGGCCAAAAGGAAAAACAGTGTTAAAAAACAGACTAAAGAGAAAAAAAAAAAAAAACGGTACTAAGAAGCCGAAAACCGCGTCGCCGGGAGGCGAACCCGGTTGATCTGCACGTGCAATCATCTCCTTGACCACTGCACCACAGTGACACACCTGAATTGACAATTTAATTTTGTCATATCAAAACAATATTTCTCTGCCATAGACGATGTTTGAAGCCGGTGGAGCTGTATTTATCATGAATTCAAATATACATTTGAGGAAAATTAGCTTCAGCGCGTATTTCAAAGCTATTTCGCATTATTTCGGGTTGAAAGGGCCGACTCGATGTAGATAATCGATCGAGCAACCTTTCTGAATATGGTGGAGAATTAGGAGATGAACAGAGGCCTATACTCGAAAGGATTGATATGAAGTTAGGCCCGTAGAACTACTAAAAGAATAGATGAAATATAAACATGTGTGATCAGTGAATGAAACCTCCTATTCTGGAGACTAGACCTTGCCTATTTTAGAGAAAAAAAAGGATTTATGCTTTAATGACCTTGCCAGTCCCGTGAAATAGACGGCGATCCCGCATCACGGCCCGCAAAACAAATTAACAAAATTATACAATTACGGACACAAAATATAAAAACGGTTTACACAAGCAGATTATAGCAACACCAAAGCTCACACACATTCGATCAAATTAGCGATATATAGCGATACCTGCCAGTTTCTTAGCTTTTCCTCGACCTCGCTCGTCCTAATAACTGTCGTATCCCTTGCTAATTTGCACAAGCGACTCAGGGCTCTTGCCCGTTACTATGTGACGTCATACTGGCAGGCGGAGTGGGTCAAGAAACGTTGGTGGAAAACAATAGAGTGACCTTCCCTCCCCCCTGACTCAGCCTAAAAGCTACTCTAGGATAGGGGGATTTTTTGCAAGGGGACTTTTTTCATTCTTGTTCTTTCTAAACTGAATTTAAAGATAAATTTGATGCGTTCGGAAGAAGGAAGTCAAACAAATGAGCAAGATATTGTGGTGTCTTTTGAAGGAGCTCAGTATCAGCCGAACTGATATCAGTCTCCTTTGACCGCTCCTTGCCTACAGAGAACGCAAATTTCAAGATTCCCCCCAAAAATATTCATAATGTGCGAGTCAACAAGCAGCCGCCATTTTGAAATCAAATGATAATTATGCAAAATGTTTTTATAAAAATATCGAGGGGTGAATAATATTAAAACTTTTTGCAAAAGCGTTCTTTGGCTAAGAATATTAAAAGACACAAGCTTTCGACCGCCTGAACTCCAGGCTTAAACGGCTGAGATGATGAAAGAATATAAAAAAAATAAAATATTGTGTGTTAGAACAACAATACAATAGAACAAAGTTATGGAAGAATAGATATATTGTCCTGGGATTAAAAGAGAGTTACCGTAAATGCGATTAAGCACCGAGGTGCTTATTTAATTTTTCCCGTTATAGGTGAGGCGCTTATACGAGAGCGGCGCTTATTTCAACAATTATTATACACTGATATTTCCTTATTTAAACTATGCAGTCGTAGTGTGGGGAAATACTTATCCATCAAATTTAAACAAGTTATGTTCTCTTCAAAATAAATACATTCGATGTATGTTTTTATAGTAAAGTCATCCGAAGTTTTCTATAAACTTCTTGATATTCTTAAATTTGATAACACTGTTGAACTGAGTACATGCGTACTTGCACATAAGATATTTAACAAGTCTTCCAGTATTCCTTCACTGTTTTATGATTCTCTCAGAGCAGCCTCTAACTTGCACAAGTATAACACCAGATACCCCTTTAAGGGCAATTTTCATAGACCAAAAGTAAGGACAACACTGGCACATTTACCTTTGCATATGTAGCCTCTAAATTAACGGGGAAAACAGTACCAACAAACTTGAAACGGCTCTCTACTAACAGTTTTAAAAACCGTATAAAAATTGTCTTTTCAAATGTTAGTCAATCAGATTTGAGAATTTTGTTATAGTTATGATAAAGTATAAAATATGTATACCTCGAACTGTTGTATGAACCTGGTTTCAAAAGTTTCCCCACATTAAATCTTTGGAACTCACGACTTGGTCGAGGTCTTATTATTTCTCAAGCGATATCAAGCGCCTTAACTGAAGGTAGGCCGTTAATTTCTAAATAACCAAGTTCGCGTCGCGGCGCTTATTAAACTATTTCGGTAAAGGTCCGGCGCTTATTCGAGAGCGGCGCTTAATCGATCATTTACGGTATTGTATATCGGAAATCAATCGGCACCATCGATATTAATCGATTTAATCGGCCGATAAATATCGATCGATATCGGAAATCGATATTCATCGATAATTGATATCGATTACTATCGATACATATCGATTATCGGTTTATCGACTAACTACGTCTGGATTCCTCATGTGTCCTTTTTCACTCGTAACAAATGATCTGCCGGTCTCACTGATATAACTCCGTGAACAATTATCGCAAGGAATTTTGTAAGCAACGTCACGTTGCAAGGCTAATGGGGGTCGTGACTTTGGAACCGGGAATTCGTTCTTAATAGCTTATTAAGAACGGTGATTTCATACTTCTTAACACACCTTTGAAGTAGGGTAGACACGCGAAGAGTTATGTGACATAGAGGGTCCACCAATCTTAAAAAAGTCATTCCAACTAATTCTTCGGGGAAAGGAACTGTGGAGGGTTGGGTTTCTTCGTCTCGACATCAAAAATAAATTTTGAAGGGAAGCCGTTGGATTGTAAGGCTGACTAAACTTTATCTGCACTTATTACAGAGATTATGGTATCGTAGTCATAATTAATTCTCATCAATGTGTTCTTAGCCGTTTAATGCAACAAGAATCAATGCATCAGCCATTGGGGACCGAGTTAAGGTGTTAGAAAAACAGACTCAGAATATACCTGGAAAGGCTGGATTTTATGAAGAGTTTGAGGTGAGAGAGTCAAACTACTTCCTGACAGAACTCAGGGGCACTCAACGACAATTTTCGGAAAAATATCTGTTCGGAAGACGATTTGAGATTTAGAATTTTCGGAACATTTGTTGTAAAATTTCTTGCTTGCCTGCCTCTCCTAGAATTTTCGAACATGTAAAAAATGGTATAATTGCCTATTTTAAACAGATTTTTACCCTAAAAAGGTCACCTAGAATTTTTGGGAGCCTTTTTTCTAGATGAAATTTTCGAAAAGGCGAGTTTTGATCCCTATAATTTTCGGATCACTAGATTTTCAGCTAGGAAATCCGAACAGATGAAAAACTTTTAGGGGATAAAAATATGCCTTTATCTACCGTTCAAATACTAAAAAACGTTTAACAATGCTATGTTTAAGTGGTTTTGAACTATATTCTCGTTGGGTGCCCCTGAGAACTCTGATTTTTACTTGTAATTCACTTTTAATTCACTTAATTCACTTGTAATTTATTTGAGTTGGGTTATTAGCCCCTCCCAAACCGTCTAAAATGGGTGTTTTTAAACTATCGCTAATGTACTTCATATTACAAGGCTATAGAGCGATTTTCGTATGTCCTTGAAAAATGGTTTCCGTAAGTGTTTGTTATTTGTTTTATCAGCCTATGGCTGAAAAGAAAAAAACATGGACTCTTCGTTTTCCCGCCAAAGAAAACCATAATATGGAGAAGGCATTGTTCGATTGACCAATCGTGTTGCAGTATGACGTCAAAGCGATTTCTAGAAAGTTCATCGGGCGTGAAGTTGTTTCAGCCGAGCGTTCGCTTAACCAACCAAAAGCCAGGTGCGTTTGTATCCGTTCGATAAACCAATCAAATCGCTCTATTTCCGTTCTTTTGTTGTTTCTGTTTTGTTCGCGCGTTTTCATTTCAAGGTCATACGAAAATCGCTCTAACATTACATCCTTATCTTTCATTTTTGTCGTATCCACCTTTCCAATGACGATAGAGACGTTAAATTGCATCTTATCGTATGCACGGGCCACTCGACTAAAAACGTTGAAACGAGAGCGAGTGAAATGATAACCTCTAGGGACAGTTTTCCCGACAGTCCGAAAACTGGAACGTTTCAAAAGCAAACCATTCAACCAGAAATTCTAGTAACAAGATTAAGTGCAAAAGAAATGGCAAAAATGTGGATCCGCTTCGCAATGTTTTCTCAAACTCGGTTATAACTGTGGAACTGTGAAAGGTTTGAACCCAGGAGTCATTTCAAAAGTAGGTTGAGTTTGATCGTGCGGGTGAACGTAGGCCTGGATAGGACTGTTGTTGCTGACAGTGACTGACGTTTCGACTGAACCTGTGCGGTAGTCATCTTCAGAGTCAAAGTGAGTTGTATCACGTCAGTTGATGGTATTATTTAACAATTAATGAATGAGGCTGAGTATTTTATGAAGAATTATGGAGATCGAGGAGGGTGTTATCCGCCTCGGTCTACGGCCTCGACGGATAACACCCTCCTCGATCTCCATAATTCTTCATATGATACGAAAGCCGAATTCAATAATTGTTTTATTATTCATTCAAAATAATTCCTAGTTTAAAAACATGGCCAAAACATGCTTACCTCCATAGATCCATCGATGTTATGTTCATCTTCGATAGTGCACGTTTAGGTTTGTCCAGCTCCGCAAATATTTCCCAAATAGCAGATGTCGCCCTTCGAGTTGTCTTCTTGCTGTTCTTGCCATGGTTTTAGCTATTTTTTCGCCTAGTTCTTACTCTTGGAACGAGTGAAACGTCCGCCATTTTTTGTTTTCACAACCAAAACAACTCAACCTCGTCCCCAGGTCTTCTCGGGTCACGGTGCCTTAACCTGCACGAACGCTGCATTTTTGACGTCATTTCCTCGTTAAACACAAAATTCTTGCAAATAGAGTAC
This sequence comes from Porites lutea, assembly GCF_958299795.1. Taxonomy (NCBI): domain Eukaryota; kingdom Metazoa; phylum Cnidaria; class Anthozoa; order Scleractinia; family Poritidae; genus Porites; species Porites lutea. The sequence goes on along the minus strand of NC_133201.1, from coordinate 28,047,637 downwards.
CGAAGTGTGACGTCATAGAAAATGAAATTTGTGAAATTATGGGATTTGTTAAGATATTCCGAAAGAACAACGTCCAAGACGCCTACTCGCCAAAAATTAGCAATTTGGAGCAGATTGTCTCTGAGATATTAATCCAGTTATGCTCCGATGACTCCATACAAATCCTTCTAAATCTTAACTGGTTCCTAATCTTATGAACCAAGCCAAATTTAGAAGGATTTGTATGGAGTCGTCACAGCATAACTGGGCTAATATCTCAGAGACAATTTGCCCCTAATTGCTAATTTTTGGCGAGTAGGTGTCTTGGACGTTGTTCTTTCAGAATATCATAACAAATCCCATAATTTCACAAATTTCATTTTTATGACGTCATCACTTCGGTACTCTATTTGGTCATCAGTAACTGGTTATGGTGAATTATGCGTGTACTTTTAGCCAATCAGAATCGGGGAAATATTTTGAATGAATAATAAACTCTGGTTATTAATCTGATTGGTCAATTACGTCGCGATGTTATTGGTCGTCTGTTAGTTAAGCGGTGATGTTATTGGCTATGAAGACTGGTAATCAGTAATTGGTGCGTTTCGATCCGTCTATTGTCACAGTTAAACAGTCGTCTGCTGTTAGTCAAATTGTCAGTTCTCCAGTCGTTCTCACGTAGTTAGTTTTGCTTGATCTCGTCAATAAGTCGTTTGTACGGCGCTGATAGCTGTTGGCTACGATTCAGTGACTTTTGTTCTAAGTTAGTAAACCAACTTTTTAAAGTAAGTTGTTGATAGTAGTCCGAAGAATACGAATACATGTCGTAGGGTTCCAGTGAATTTGATGTTTCGTCTGTAAATGGTGTTCAGTTTATCTTTTTGCCCGCACAGGTTCTTCAAAAACAAGAGTGTAAACATCTTTACAGCAGAAAAGAAGGTGAAAGACCTGAAAACAAAGCCAAGAACAGATTCAAAAACATTTTGCCATGTAAGTCACGTGTTTGTTTGATGAGTTCCTCAGTCTTAAAGCAGCAGAACGTAAAAACGCCATCCCCAAGGAGAAAATTAAGGTAATTCCCTTGGAAAAGGATGTAGTATTCAATTTGTCTTTTTTCAAAACTTGGCACAGTTAATCAATGTTGTGGAATACGCGCCGCTTTCTGACGTTAAGCCGAAATGACCTAACTCAAGCCTAAGACCTTGTTCGATAATGCGCATCACGCCAAGCAATTTTTAAAATACACTATACGATATTATTACATTTCACATTAACAAAGAAAGAACAACATTGAAAGTGGATGTGATCCTTGCAAGCTCTTGCAGTTAAATGAACAACCTAAGTGGGTTAAAAAGCAACCTGAAAAACTTCACTCTTGACAAGGAATCGAGCCCTGACCTTTGCGATTACTGCACGCAACGCTCTATCCAATTGAGCTAATCAAGCCAACTGGTTATTCTCTAACCGCGTAGGTTGTTTATTTAACTATCAGGATCACATCCACTTTCATATCTTTATCCGTAGTTCACAAATATAATTTCTTTCACAACAACATTGTCTGGGGAAGGAGGTCTGTTATTGTCAAGTGTAAAATGGATGTCTTTTGCATACGAAATGTATGGGATATAGCGCTCAATTCAGCCAGAAAATACTTGATACAATGTTTCTATACTAAAGAAATAACCGTATTACAAAGTTATGCAACTTTTTAGCACTTTCAAAAGTAACCAAAATGTCAAGGAAAAATTTTTAACCCGGAGGCCTTCAATTTGCGGCTCTACCCTTGGGCAGTGTTGTGATTTCTGCTTTTGTTTTATTCTTCTTTCACTCAGTTGATCACAGTCGAGTTGTTTTGCTTGGTGGTGACCCATACGTTGTTGGATCAGATTACATCAATGCGAATTTTGTCGGGGTAAGCAACTGGTTGACTCTCGATTGTTATGCATCACGAGATTGTGTCATGGAAAAGTTGAATTTCTGAGCACTCTAAGAGTTCTCCTTTTCATGTAAGAGTCCCCTCTTGGCCATAGTATAATGGTGTAGGGCAATAGTTGGGTTTCAGTTATGAAGGTTATTGGCTCGAGCATTGGTTGTAACTGTTGTTTTGTTTCCTTTGAAAAGAGACTCTGCTTTGATCTGGAGAGGGGATACTCCATTAGTTTTCGGTGGGGAAAGACGAATGCCGCTGGGACTGTGGAGCCAATTATCTTATACCAGACTATGTTCAGCTTCATTATGCAACGCTATTGTATTTGCGGGTAAAGAGGTGGTTTTTCTCCTCCGCAGAGGCCTTTTTGTGTAGTAGGGAGGCTGTGGAGAAAGAAAAAGAGAGCGCGCGGGGCACGATGGGAAGGGGAAAGACCGCTCCCGCCTTTTCCCTCTTCCCATCGTACCCCGCGCGCTTCCTATTTTTTCGATTATTGCTATTTTTATTGGGATACCCAGCGGGAGCCTCTGCGGAGGAGAGAACAGGTGGATAAAGTACTATCCAGGGGGTAAATCTTAATGACAAAATCAATTGTTTTATGTGAATGTGATTGTCCAGTGAGTAGCAAGTTTTGTAAATGGCTAAGGTACATGCGGGTAACATAGTTTAACCCTGTTTCTGTGGCTCAAAGGATCTAGGGGTATTTCTATTGTCCACTACGCTTGTATGCTAGAAGGGATTTTGTCGCTATCATGTCAACAGTGCCAACAAAAAAGTATGGAGTGTGAGAGTACAGTGTGGCAAACTCTGGTGGCAATAAGTAACATAGCTCTAACCACGTGATGTACTACCACCTCTCCAGGGAGACTGTAGGATCCTTCGTCATCGTCATCATCATCTTCTCTTAGCTACAAGTGTAATGAAAAGGGTTGCACGAAAATCAAGAAATGATTCCTGTTTTGTTTCATTTTCTCATTTCGATGACTTTTATGTTTTAATAAGGATTTATCCCGGAAGGAACATTATGAGCTCATAACAACAATGGTTAACCCTTTAAGCCCTAAGAGTGATCAGCATGAACTTTCTCCTTATAATATCAATGCTTTAGAAACCGAGTGGTCATGAGAATTGAGGACATGATCAGGAAAGATGAATCTAATAGATACTTCAACAAATTGTCCACACTACTTCTCTTGAAAACGTATAGGGACAACAAATGAGAATTTGAATTTTGATATTAGGGTTAAAAGGATGTAAAGGGTCAACTCACTTAAACGGCCTTGAAAGCCCTGCAAAAGTAAAAATAATATTGAACATAGAATACGTTATTGTTGACAGCAGCCTAGTGTCAAGGAGGGATTGTCAACGCGATACATTGCAGCTCAAGGCTGCCTTCAAACAACTGTGGAAGATTTCTGGAAAATGGTGTTTCAGGAGAACAGTCGGATCATTGTCATGACAACAAAGGAAGTGGAGAGAGGAAGGGTGAGTGGTCTAAGCAGTGGCGGATCCAGTAGAAGGGACCCGGGGGGCCCGTCTCCCCCTCTTATTTTTTTTTATTCTCTTTTTTTTTTTGACACCGCCCCCCCCCTCTTATCTCAGGGTCTGGATGACCGCCCCCCCCCCCCCCCCTATCTGAACGTCTGGATCCGCCACCGCTGAGTGCATTGTAACAAAAGTTTTACCCTCTGATAATTAATGAATGAGGCTGAGTATCTTATGAAGAATTATGGAGATCGAGGAGGGTATTATCCGTCGAGGCCATAATTCTTCATACGACACGAAAGCCGAATTCAATAATTATTTTATTATTCATTTACAATAATTCCTATTTTGGAAACATAGCTAAAACATACTTACCTCCATCGATGTTAAGTTCATCTTCGATGGTGCACGTTTAGGGTTGTTCCGCTCCGCAAATATTCTCCAAATAGCAGATGTCGCCCTTCGAGTAGTCTTTTCGCTGTTCTTGCCAAGTTTTTAGCCATTATTTCGCCTAGTTCTTACTCTTGAAACGAGTGAAATGGCCTCCATTTTTGTTTTCACAACCAAAATAACTCAACCTCGTTCTCAGGTCTTCTCGGTTAAGGATGCATTAACTTGCAAGGAAGCTGCACTTTTGACGTCATCGGTTGATTAATCGCAAAATTCTTCCAAGTTTGGTCATCAGTAGCTGGTTATGGTGAATTATGCGTGTGCTTTTAGCCAATCAGAATCGGGGAAATATTTTGAATGAATAATAAATAACGAATGTCGCCAAGGCTTAAGCAAAATTGGCAATGGTCAAAGAAACTTTCCTTCATTTTTTTTTGTACACAGTTTGTATTTGAAATGAAACTACCCACTTTGGTATTTGTTTGACTTCTTACTCATGGAGGTTCTTTTTGACAAGGTTAAAAAGAAGACATTTTTGAACAAATTCGTTTCTCACTAGTACTCTAATTTTGATCCATATTGAACGAGGATGTGAGTATTTCACCCTTTGTTAATCATTTGATCCTTAAAAATCCAGAGGCACTCAATACACTGAGAAGAAAAGTCATTTTTCGCAATTTTTGTTCGCCAATATCTTTCTTTTAAATAATATCATTAGGGCGATATTGAGCAAGATCGCTAGATTTTCCTATAGATTGTTTTTCCAGTTAGATATCAAGCAGATTAACGGTTATTACGTATCAAAACAGTTATCGTGTGGTAAACAATTCTTCCAACGAATCCGCTTACTTTTCCGACTTCGATCATTAAGATCATTTCTACCAAGGGGGTGATGAATACCAAAACACAGACTCAAAACTGAATTCATGCTGTGAAAAGCTAAACATTGTGCTTTGGGATAGCCTGTTCACAGACCCTCTATTTTCTCTTCAAAGTCTGTCGAGCACGCGTGATAAAAAATAAACCGCGGGGGATTTATTGCCCGCCAGCGCACGTGGGTAGGGGTGGGGAAGAAGAATTCTTTCTCTCGCGTGCTCTCCTCGCTTGCCCGCTCGCCGATGTTTTCCGAAAGAACGAAAAGAAAAAAAAAACAACGTTTGGGTACAGGCTAACTTTGGGATCGTGTAAATCACGACTGTAACGATATCACGACTTTTTTGCGACTTAAGAAGACATATCTCAAAAAGCGGGCAACACAGTGAACTGGAATACACCAAACTGAATCAATTTTCTGTTGCATAAGCTTCTAAAATTACGTCTCCGCTAAATATAAACTCTACCGAGCCGGTTTTTGGTCCGCTACGAAGACGCTATAGCAATGAGCAAATAACCCACCTATAGTACAATTTTTAAGCGTAAAATCTGCGAAAGAAATCTCCTTCTCAATAGAGCGAAATGTAAAAGGTTTTACAAAGGTTTCACGCCGATTAAGATGTGTGGCTTGTCCTCACAGTGATATCATTACCAAATGTTGTCTCCGCCAATGAGAATTTGCATCTACTTTTTCGATGCAGAAATTCAAATTCCGGAGACATGACTGCAAACTTTCTCCCCCCTTTCTTCTCCCCCGCCTCCAGACTCCCCAAGAGAACTCTCCGCAGGCTATAAATTCACATTCTTATAAAATTCATTACGAGTATTCCAACTTGCTCAGTCAAGTAAGTTTTCACGGAGTTGAAGCGTTTGGTTTATAGGGTTTTCGGGGTATAAGGGTTTTAGGGTATAAGGGTTTTCTTAGGAGCAACTTTTATATTAAAGGTAAACTCTAAATCAACGGCTACACCAGCCCATTCAATTGTGATTGTGCGACTAAGTACAATTTTGATGTCTCCATTTATGATATTTAGAACAAGTGTATACGTTACTGGCCTGACCCTGACACCACTAAATATGTTGGTCCATTCCAAGTACGACACATGAAGGAGACAGAGTACACTGAATACACACTAAGAGAGTTTGAGTTGACGTCAATAGATGATGTAAGTGGCACGTCATTTAGATGAAAGATATGCTACAAACCATTATAGTTCATAGTTTAGTCCGGCAAACTATGGTTATGTACATTTCAGCCAGGGTAAATAAGCACGTTACAGCAAGAGGAGCAACTACTCTCTCGCTACTTATCTTATTGATGTCTTTCAATCAGGTAGTGTTGAAAATATACGTTTGTACTGCAAGGCAAAATTTTTCAGTCTGACTGAAGACTGAGAAGTTGGAGTCTAAAATGCACTGCTCATTGTGCGTGCGTGAATTTAGTTTAAGTTTGATACAAGTAGGGGCAACAACTAACGGATTTAATTTTCTAATGATCAGTTAACTAGTAGAATCTATGGGGGTGCACTTGACTTGGTTTGACTGTAATGTAACAGAAGTGACTTGTAGTATGTCATGTTACAGCCTATACCTCGTACAATATACCAGTTTCATTACACTGGCTGGCCCGATCACGGTGTTCCAAAAGATCCAAGTACTGTATTACATATTGTTCATGAAGTGAACTCAAGACAACAGTCCATTCCTATGGCTGGGCCAATTATTGCTCATTGCAGGTATGTGTTAATGACTTGCCAATTCCCCAGATTTTAGCTAGATCTGTGGATATTGGCATCTCTTTGACTTCAAACACCCTCTGTAGCTTAACCTTTTAGTCAGTCTGGACATCTTTAATGAAATGCAGTGCTTTATGAAGTCTGTCAGACCTTTGTAATATATTTTTGTTAGCTTTTTTGGACTTGACCGTGCGCAAGGTTCAGTAGCACTCCTATCATTTTCAACGAAACGTCTTATCAATCAAGAGCCATGATGGCTCTTTTATCAATGTGTTCATCCACAATGAGTGAATGAATAAGATTATGCACAGTCTGGGAGTTCCCAACATAAACTGCAGCACCGTTGCCGGCCTTCATAAACAATGTCCTCCAGTAACCATGGTCCTAATGCACGAGAAAAAGTGACGTTGTTCCAGCTGTTTTACGTATGCGTAAAACTGGGAACTGTTAAACCTTAACTAACCAGACACCCACGGTCCCACTCAGTCGCTAGTGTCGATGTAAGAAAAGCGGCTCCTTACAGTATTTTCTCAGTTAAGAATTTATTGCCTTTGACGCTTATTTTAAACTTAGCCCATTAACACTCGCCTCCAACCAAAGTGGCTTGGTTTCAAATCCCGCAAGCCATTATGTGGCCGGGGTTGAGTTTGTCGTTGATTCTCGAGAGGTTTTTCCTCCGGTTGCCCCTTTACTAAAAAAACACCGCTACGTGACTATTATATTTTGTTGTTTTTAACTCATAGTTTGTTTGCAAATGTTTTTATCTTCAAACTGAGAGGAAGTTTACAGAAGTCGCTTAAGATAACATTCAAAATGAGATGAAAAACTGTTAACTCATCCAAATTTTTTTGAACGAAAACACTTTGGAAAGAATGATTTGCACACGCCGTAGCTCACGCAGATGGTAACAACAACAACACTCACCTCATTCCCTACTATCTGTTAATAAAGTCAAAAGTTTTTCTCATTACATTACTTTATAGTCTGAATTTCATCCGATTACTTCGAGTCGTTTTCACTCCCTCAGTAAAAACAAAAATAGTCTCCTTATCTTTCTGACATAGTATAGTGGCCACTATACTATATAGGAACGATGAGGAGACTATTTTTCCCGAAACTTCGTGTGCATATTAAGAAAAACAGCAACTCGAGGCATGGTAAGTTTCATCGATTTTTATGTCCATTTTTTAGCAAATTTCCAGACCTAAACTTCGCCCCATACGTTCTCTATATTTACTCATGTTATATGAAACGCGTATTAAAAGTGACACAAATAGTGAGCCTGGGTTACCTGTGGTTATGCTTCCCCTAATTTCCGTGTCTTCGCCCATTAAAAAAACGTGATATCGATGTCAGCATTAGTGGGTTTCGATAAACTTTGAAAGTTCACAGCTCGCTTTTATACGTTTCTCGCCATACATACCTTTTTATGGAGGTGTAAACTAAAGCCATCAAAAATAGGAACTTAAAAAAACGTATATCAATCGATGTAACTCGAAACTTCACACTCGACATTCTCTATTTTCCAATTGCCCATAATACACTCTGTTTGCCCCCCAAATTCTGCATAAACCATTGTTTTTAAATGCTCCTGGGAGTATTGCATTTTCCCAAGAGCATTTTAAGACAATAAGTTATGCAAAATTTGGGGGGCAAACAGAGTGTATTATGGGCAATTGGAAAATAGTCAATACACGACTCGTATGTTACGAAAGGTGTTCTGAATACGTACACTGTAAATGTGAGTAGGAGGTACAGTGTAATATAAGGTAATAAGGTATAATATAAGCTCAATTATTAAGGTTATTTTAAGGTTTAAAGCGCGTTTCCGTCGTTTCCATCGTACAAACAATGAATTCGGCTCTCCCTTGGGTCGAAGCAAGGTAAGCCATGGACTTCAGGATTTGTTTCACGGTCGTCTCGCCAGAGTTAGAGGAAGATGATATGGGTGAATCGCTGGCTTGTTCTCCGGGTGTTCCCGCAGCTGGCGTTTTCAAACTCCTCGATAACATTATTTTACGAACTTAATCATTGACCACATGGGAAAATCATGCTTGTCGTCAAATGTGGTGATGGCCGATCAATACACGGACTAGTGTGGATAAACCTAAAAGCTTTTTATTAGTCTACTCAAACAAGCGCGCCAGACTGCAATTGTCGAGATGTCGGCATTTTACACTTATCTTTGGGTGTTTGTGCTCTAGTATTCCACTTCTGATTAAATAATTTTCTTCGTGGGTTATTTATAACTTTCTTTTCTAGACCCGGGGTTTGTTCAGTGCCGGGCTCTAATTGTGAAAATATGGTTATGCAGTTTCGTTTTACAGAAAATATGATAACAAAAGTTTGGGACCTAGTGTTACCTATATACTCAAAGCTCCAACGCGTTAAAAAAGAGCCATTGTGCTTAAAACTTCCGTGTGCAACAAACGCAGACTGCAGACTGGCAGGTAAACAAGGTAAACATTGTTGTAAAATGCTCTAACAGATTCCCTATCCCTAAGCTTGACTTTTAAATGACTTAAAATTTAGGGATAGGGACTCTGTTAAAGCATTCCACAACAAGGTTTTCCTTGTTTACCTACCAGTCTGCAGTCTGCGTTTGTCGCACAGCGTAAAACTTTTGACCCCCAAAAAAGCAGCCCCCAGGGTCACTTATTCAAGGTCAAGTTAAAAGCACTGACTAGCGTAAGGGAGGGGAGAGAATGTTAATTTCAGTTTACTTGCGGTTTTAAGCCAATTATAGGAGCTGCTCGCAAGGTCTCTCCTAATTGGTGGCAAGAAACAATGACATGTCATTCTTCCCATTGTTTTAGTATTGTTTGGGGTTAGGGAAACGCAACATCCTTTTAAGCCTGTGTGATTTATTTTGTTATCAGTAAAGCCAAAAAAAAAACATTTACACTTTCTTCGATTTTTACAAATTCTAGACGGGCACATTTTTGTTTTCTGTTATTGTTCTCTACGCACAAGTCGAAACTGTCTTTTATTTTTTCAGTGCTGGAATTGGAAGAACTGGAACATTCATTGTAATAGATACCCTGGTCAGAATAATCAAAGAGCAAGGTATCGTACTTCACAACATTGCATGTCGAAGAAAAAGGAAAGACCCAGCCCTCTGCATTCTGTCAGGATGACAAATATTTAATAACTCTGAGTTCTGCTTTTCCTTGTCACTGCAGCTCTTGATTGTGAGATTGATATTTCAAAGACTATTCAGAGTGTAAGAGCCCAGCGATCTGGTATGGTCCAAACTGAGGTAGGTTAGGGTCTGTAAAACAGTTCGTTTTGATATTTGTCTTGTATATGTGATATTGAATCAGAGGATGTAGTATTCACCAACTTCTTACTCCAAGTTCCAACGGGTTGAAAGGAACAGGCCACTTGCACTAAGAGGTAAGAGGTCATGTGACCAATGCTTCCCTTAAACAATGAGTTGGAATCTTGCTGATGCCAAAAATTGACGGAGTGCATTAAAATTATCTTACACCCGAAATTTGAGAGGAAACGCGTTTAAGGGAGATATTTTATGGCACTTTGATTTTTCAGCAAAGTAGTAAGATTTGTACTGGCCTCCATGTTGGAGGGCATACTCTTGCCCTCCAACATGGCGGCCAAAACTACTTTTTTGCTTGTATCTTGTTAAACGTTTGATAGTTACGCTCAGATGTGCTAAAAACGTTACCACATCATCTTTTCAACAATTTCCTTGAATTTTAAGTGCAAAATTTCTGCTCAAAATGAGGTAATTTGTAGTTTTAAAAATCACATTTTGGTCACGTGACCAACTACAAAGTTATTCTTTTTAAGAAAATGGTGCGGGTTTAAAAAATTAAATCACTATTGTTATTACTGGGCGGCCTGTGCGGCCCAGTCATAAAATGGGCTTTCGGTCGTCTGCGGCGAAAAACGGCCTCCCGGGGGAGGGAAGACACGAGGGTCTGGTACCGAGAAACGATGTTCTCACAAATGGTTTCATATGATTTTCTCTTGCACGAACCCTTGCACGGATACTTTTTGTACCTCGTCTGCGCTCCCCCTGAAAAACCCACAAAGCGTTGCGAACCTAAACAAGGCTATTTGCGTTGTTCAAAGCGATTCGATCATGGGAGTCACTCTATAATTTTTGGCGCTGGGAAACTCAGAGAAATGCTCGCGTTGCATTCAAACCGACACGCCGTTCACGGTAGGTTCACACTAAAAGATGACTGTGAGCGTCAGGTTTGGAACGCCGTGGCCGCTTCGTGAACTCAAAGAGAGGATTATCGATCGATGTAGTACGTGAGCAATTAAGAAGCACAATTTATGAGAAAGGTATTTCACCAGTTGACGACACTATGGCTGAAGACTTGATTGTAAGCCTTCGTAGTCAGTGAAGCGAACAACTCAGTTGCCGATGAATGGCACTACGCACGTCCATGAGCGAGGGACGTGACAACTTTGCCATGTTAGAAGACTGGCTTCTCCTTTAAATATTTCCTTCTATTTAATTCAACACACGCCACTTTGGAGGTCTTAATTTCGGATACTGAGGATAAAGAAGACGCGGACAAAAATAGGAACTCTGAGAATTTCGCACACAAGTTTAAAGCTTCACCGGGAGGGCAGCACTAAAACACAGAATCCGGAATCCGGAAACGGAAACGGAATCACAGAAACGGAAACGGAAACAGAAACGGAAACGGAATACGGAATCAAATATCAATGATAGAAAGTTAAAGAATTTCACATTACACAACTTAGTACAATCCAAAGAGAATTTGTCTTAGTTTTCTTGGCAGTTCCCTTAAATATATTCTTGTTATTGCTTCTTGATAAGGTTTGCCGTAGTGTGGATTACTGCACTGCAAGGCCGATGAAAGTAATTTTACGAGTAATTTTTATTCACGAGTTCATGGGTTGAATAATACAGTTAAATATTACTTTTATAGCTAATTGTCAAGAATAGTAGTAGTTAGCCTCAGACCACACCACGTGATTGTCCCCAAACTGAATACTCCACACATGACCGACCGGTGACGTGACCACAGTTTCGGTGTTTTAGCAATAAGTTCAACTTTTTCGCCAAGCTGAATACTGATGGAATACTGGTGTGCCGGTAATTGAGTTTACGTGGACGTCCGTATTTTTGTTGAAGAGGCTTATTAAACATGGTGCATTATTTTGATGTAATCGGTTGCGGAATCAAGCAAATGCATGCACAATTCTCTTTTCTCTTTGGACTCCACAATGCCATGGTCCTCTTGAGTAAGTTGTCTTGATAAATAAAACTGAACACTGTTGAAGACAACCCAGAAAAGACACTAAGAAAACCTTGACGGCGACAACTTTCAGTTATATAAACGACGCCTCTGACGATTCAAACGAAGTCTGTCTCCATATAACTTACCTTTTTCTTAGGGCACTAGTTTTTGTCAGTAACGTTTTTCTCCTCTCTTTGCTGTCCCATGAGAGTTTGCATTCATTGCCGATAGTGGTATCAAGCGTCTTTTCACTGGAATCGACTCCTCTAGTGATACAGCAGGTCTCCTCTCCTCTACTCAGCTAATTTATTCATTTGTGTCTTTTTTTTTTATCTGTTTATTTATTTTATTGTCATTGCTAATATATATATTTTTCAAATCGATCGCTTGGAACCTTCTTTCACAGATTCCGTATTCCGTTTCCGTTTCCGTGATTCCGTTTCCGTTTCCGTTTCCGTTTCCGGATTCCGGATTCCGGATTCCGTGTTTTAGTGCTGCCGTCACCGGGACACCCCATCCGGGAGCTTCAAAGAGAGCGACTTGAGGAAAATAGGAGCTATTACTGACAAGGTTTGGTGACTGAGTAGAGCATACTAGTGTAGCCCACGTCGAGGTTTCAAGGGGTTTGCTTTTGTTTGTATTTGTATCTTGCTAAGCTTTTATCATTAAATTTGTACATGATCTTGTGATCACAATTCTGTGTTTTCGCCCATTCAGCAAGCACGCTATATTGATGTCTGCATTAGCGAGTTTCAGAAACATGCCTTTGAAAGTTTTCAGCTCTCGTGATGTTTCTTGGTATTTCTTTTACCTTTTTATGGAGATGTAAACTGAAGTCACCGCAAAATGGAAACTTAAAAAAGCATATAATCCATTTATCTCGAAACATAACACACATGACTTATACGACCTTTATTTTCGTAAAGGTGTTTTGAATACGAACGAACACAGTCAATGTGAGGGGCAAAAACAGCATTAATATAAATGAACCATAGGGTTTTAACTAATATAAGGGTCAATTATTGTGCATTGAGATGAATCGCTTGAAAAGAGAGACTTCGCTTAAAGATGTGATCAGAAGTAAACAAAGGCATAATAGTGCGTCACGTTCAGTCTTTTTAATATCCAAGGAGTCACTGTGAATAGTGTTTCCATATTGTTTAGCTGGCACAAAAACTTCGGACGAGTTATAAAGCGGCATAGTTAATAGTTATCTTCCATGAAGAAAAGTTCGTCTCGGTTGAGACAAACAGAACTGGAGCGAATTTTTAACTCGCATCGGTATCAGGTAAAAAATATGTTATCGATCGTTTCATCTATTTACATTGTTTGAAGTGCGTGCTGGTGAACGCAACATGCGAGCGAGAAATCTTTAAACTTTTTTAGGTCTCAAAATGCAAACGATTTTATTCCTTTAAGTTAGAGAAAAATATCATGAGGAAAATCTTAAAACTGAATATTTTTCATCTTGTGGAAAAAATAGTGCGTTTTCTTGTAGACTGTGGACCGCAAATTAGGATCGCAGTTTTCACAAATATGCGAATTCTGAAGTTCAGAAGCCAACCGACGATTGCGTTTTTCGCTGCTGTCAATCATCTTAACAGACCTCTTAGGAAACAAAACTTTACTTCACGGGTTCAAAAGGTCATGGTTTGTGATTTGTGGATTTCGATCCGTTTTGTGTATTTCTCTGTTTCAAGGTTCGTGGCTTGTGATCGTAATTATGATTGACGGTGGTGATAACACAATTGTGAATGTGGCTTTTGAACTTTAGAGTTCGCATGTTTGTGAAAAGCGCAGTAAAGTCTCCGTGCAGTCAGTGAGGCCCCTGGATCAGGCGGGATCAATGGGCAGTTAACTGTCTGTTTTAGTATACTTCTGGTTTTCAGACAATACAATATTTCTGTCTAGTATAAATCAGCTCAGTCTGTCGCATTTTATGCTCGTACAACGACAACAATTTTTGGAATTTCCAGTTACGTCAAATTAGTCACGTTATACTGTCACGCTATATTTTGGGGCACAGAGGGATTGGGGAAGGGGTACGTGGAAATAATGCAAATTGTTTCCTGCTTAGAATTAATGGCTAACTTCTTTATTTTTATTCATAATGGTGGAATTTAAAAGTTATTATACAGCCCCCACTTTAAAATGGTACTCTTTTTTTTTGGTTACGAAAGTCTTTCAAAAGGGTACAATGTTCTGAA
>NC_133201.1:28003797-28031297 GCF_958299795.1 Porites lutea | reverse complement strand
TTATCGCGCGCCAAGAGCGGCAATCTCTGTAATTTTTATAAAGCGCGGTATTTTGGGCAGCTTATAAACAGAAATGACGGACATAAACTGGTATTTCGAGCAACAATCGCTAAAACGTTGCACTAGATTTCGATCATTTTCGATTTCGTTTTTGAATTTGTGGCCACTTAGCTGGGATAAATCGCGCTGCAATCCCGACTGTTTACACGCACAATTTGGATGTGCAACCACAACCACTTTAGTTGCGTGATAAGCCCTACAATAAAATCACCCATGTGAACGGTCCATTAGTAAACACTTTGCATTGTATTTTGTACCGATCTGACTCTGTTTTCTCCTCAGCTCGGAGATGGACCTCCCCCTCCACTGGCTGCAAGAAATATGGCAAAAATATAATTGTAAAGAATCACACTGGGCACATACCAGATAATTATTAGTTACTTTTTAGGTTAACACGATGCGAAGTGAACGTTTCAATCTTTGTAAACGTTTTTCAAGCATGTTTTTTCATAAATAAGAGATCTCACTCGAATCTCACCTCCCTTACGTCCTACGTAACACAGGTGTAATCTAGGATTCCATTCGTTCATCCCTACAGTAGCTAAAACAAGTTTTCAGTGATCGTAGTGCCGATCGTCTGAGTACAACAATTAGCGATCGCGGCAACGATCGCCGAGATAGACTTCAAAAGGCTCATCACGTCGATCGATGAAATCAAAACACTTTCCACTTTTAATTTTGGCCCATCTTTCTTGCAATAGGTGCATACCAAGAGATCATAATCTTGGTGCATACTGTTTACGCAGATATTTTAAGTTGCGTGCTTTGTAATGGATTCGACCGAATTTCCTACTGGATTTTTCCCAGATTCAACGAGTTTTGAGGCAAGGTGACATGCTTTCACCTTATTTATTTATTCAATTATTTATTATCTGCTTAGAGGTATTACCTATAAGTATACATAAGAATCAGGAGCCATACCCCGATTATGGCTCCTGGTAAGAATGGAAAAAAAAAATCTTCAGTGCCAGATAATGATGACGTTAAACTCGGAATCTTTACTGATGATTTAACACTTTTTATATGGAATGACAAATCCTTACACCTGACCTTTGTCATACCCATAATAATGTATCGTGCAGTTAGTTTAGATAGGAAGCTAATAAATAATTTTTTTTCACAGCTTTATTGGGTACTCCTCTTGTAATATACAATATAAATTTATAATACACCCCCCCCCCACCAAAAAAAGAAGCAAAAACCCAAAACGGGTAGGTGCAACGGGACTAAGGTCCCATGCGAGGAACCGCCCCTAAACTGCTTGTAGTCCGCTTTTTATCTTAGAAATCGTCCCGCTCTTATCCCAGCTAGCGCGTGCATGGTTTATGTGCGCGTGGAGTTACTTTTTGTAAAGGAAAAGACTGCTCGCAGTCTAGCTAATGAAAGAAGCGAACAATCTCACTTTTAGTAGACTACGAGTAGTCCCCCATTTTTCCTCAGGGATAGGAGAGCGAGCGAACTTCAAGCGTGCGTGAAAATCATCCCACGCGTAGTCTACACTTTTAACTTTATTTGAAATGGTAAAGATAAAGTGAAAAGATCTTGTCTCATCAGTGACATAGAATCGGCGGCTCAAGTCTTCCCTTTAATTTTGTGCTGTAAAGATAATTGCCAGTGGCGACTCAAGCAGTTGGAAAGCCTATTTATCCCATTATTTCGAACCTGTTAGAGATAAATTCCTTCTATTGGGCGACTTTGATTTGAGAATATTACCATTCAGTCTTCCTAAATATTATAAGAAGTGTTTTGAATATTTTAGCGAGAGTCCGACAACCAGACAATCAAACATGAGCCTTCCAAACAGTGAAATATCGAACCTAGTAACTTCTCATCATTTTCCAGGAAACTGATCAATTAAAACCCCCTGTAACCTGTTGTAACCCCCTATAAACCCCTGTAACCCCTTCGAACCCCTTGTGACCCCCTGTAACCCCTTGTAACCACCTGTAATCCCTCGTAGCCTTCAGTAACTCCTTGTAACCCCCTATTACCCCTTGTAACCTCTTTTAATTGCCTGTGACCTTTTGTAACCCGTTTTAACCCCCTGTAACCCCTTGTAACCTTCTGTAACCCCTTGTAACCTCTTGTAACCCCTTGTAACCCCCTGTAACCCTTTGTTACCACTTGTAATCCCTGGAACTCCCTGTAACTCCTTGCAACCTCCTGTAAACCCTTCTAACCCCAAGTAACCTTCTGTAACCCCTTGTGACCTCTTGTAACCCCTATAACCCCCTGTAGCCTCTTGTAACCGCTTGTAACCCTCTGTAACCCTGTGTAACTTAATGTAACCCCTTGTAACCCCCTGTAACCTCTTGTAACCCTTTGTAACCCCCTGTAACCCCTTGTAACCTCATGTAACCACTTGTAACCCCTTGTAACCCCCTGTAACCCCTTGTAACCCCCTGTTACCCCGTGTAACCGTCTATATCTCCCATTCACCCTTTGTAACCCCCTGTAACCTGTTGTAACCCCTTGTAACCTCCTGTAACCCCTTGTAACCCCCTGTAGCCCCTTGTAACCGCTTGTAACCCTCTGTAACCCTGTGTAACTTAATGTAACCCCTTGTAACCCCCTGTAACCCCGTGTAACCCCCTGTAACCTCTTGTAACCCTTTGTAACCCCATGTAACCCCTTGAAACCTCTTGTAACCCCTTGTAACCCCCTGTAACCCCTTATAACCCCCTGTGACCCCTTGTAACCCCCTGTTACCCCGTGTAACCCCTTGTAACCGTCTATATCTCCCATTCACCCTTTGTAACCCCCTGTAACCTCTTGTAACCCCTTGTAACCTCCTCTAACCCCTTGTAACCCCCTGTAGCCCCTTGTAACCGCTTGTAACCCTCTGTAACCCTGTGTAACTTAATGTAACCCCTTGTAACCCCCTGTAACCTCTTGTAACCCTTTGTAACCTCCTGTAACCCCTTGTAACCCCCTGTAACTTGTTGTAACCCCTTGTAACCCATTGTAACCCCGTGTAACCCCTTGTAACTCTCTGTAATCCCCTGTCACCATTTGTAACCCCCTGTAACCTCTTGTAACTCTTTGTAACCTCCTGTAACTTCTTGTATCCCCCTATAACCCCTCGTAGCCTTCGGTAACCCCTTGTAACACCCTGTTTCCCCTTGTAACCTCTTTTAATTCCCTGCGACCCCTTGAAACCCGTTGTATCCCCCTGTAATCCCTTGTAACCCCCTGTAACCCCTTGTAACCCTCTGTAACCCTTTGTAACCCCCTGTAACCCGATGTAACCCCCTGTAACCATCTGAAACCTTTTGTTACCTTCTGTAACCCCTTGTAGCCCTCTGTAACCCCTCGTAGCCTTCTGTAACCCCTTGTAACCCCCCTGTAAACCCCTGTAACCCCTTCGAACCCCTTGTAACCTTCTGTAATCCTTCGTAGCCTTCAGTAACTCCTTGTAACCCCCTGTTACCCCTTGTAACCTCTTTTAATTGCCTGCGACCTTTTGTAACCCGTTTTAACCCCCTGTAACTCCCTGTAACCCCTTGAAACCTTCTGTAACCCCTTGTAACCCCCTGTAACTCCTTGTAACCCCCTGTAACCTCTTGTAACCCTTTCTAACCCCCTGTAACCTCTTGTAACCCAATGTAACTCGTTGTTACACCTTGTAACCCCCTGTAACCCCGTGTAACCCCTTGTAACCCTCTGTAACCCCCTGTCACTCTTTTTAACCCCTGGTAACCTTTTGTAACCCCTTCTAACCTCCTGTAACTCTTTGTATCCTCCTATAACCTCTCGTAGCCTTCGGTAACCCCTTGTAACACCCTGTCACCCCTTGTAACCTCTTTTAATTCCTTGTGACCCCTTGTAACAAGTTGTAACTCCCTGTAACCCCTCGTAGTCTTCTGTAACCCCTTGTAATCCCCTATAAACCCCTGTAACCTTTTCGAACCCCTAGTAACCCCTTGTAACCTCTTTTAATTGCGTTTGACCTTTTGTAACTCGTTTCAACCCCCTGTAACTCCCTGTAACTCCTTGTAACCTTCTGTAACCCCTTGTTACCCCCTGTAACCCCCTCTAACCTTTTGTAACCCCTTGTTACGTCCTGTAACCCCTTGTAACCCCCTGTAGCCCCTTGAAACCGCTTGTACCCCTCTGTAACCCTGTGTAACTTAATGTAACCCCTTGTAACCCCTTGTAACCCCCTGTAACCTCTTGTAACCCTTTGTAACCCCCTGTAACCCCTTGTAACCCCTTGTAACCCCTTGTAACACAGGACGAAATAACGTGTTTCTCGTAAAGCGACCCTTTTCTGACACTGGCAGGATGTGAGACAAAAACCTCGTGATGGTCAAGAATAATTTGAGTGTTTGATTGTGCCAAGGATATCCAAGACTGAATATTGTGATGGAGAATACAGATAGCACGACAAGGTAAGCTGCCCTGATACCAAATCTAAGTTTCTTTAACCACTGATCAATAACTACTAGTACTTTTTAGCAACTTAAAGGAGCAGTGTCACGAAATTTGTCAAAACTACAGCAGTGGAAACCACCACCAATCTCAGTGAAACATAAAAATACTGCTCAAAACATGAAAAGAAGTTTTAAGTAACAAAGCAAAGAGCAAGAGTGAGTACAAATAAAGATTTTTGTTAGTGTAAAAATGAGGAACAGATGGCCGGCCTTAAAGAAAATTGAAAAGGATTGCAATTGGTCCTTTTGAAACTTGTTAGCTTGACAGTTTTCCAGATTTCATTTTTCTGGTCTTCAATGTTTGATATAATGCTTGGGAGACATATGTTTGTTGACACAAAGCTGTGATTGATAAGCAATTTCTCAAGTTTCATAGCAAATGCGATATGGACATGTGTAAGTGTAATTACAGTTGATTTCACATGACCTTACTGCACCATGTTGCAAAGTTTGTTGGCAAATTGGATACTACGTTGCAGAGTAGCCAATACCATGTCAACTTTGGTGCTACTGAACTTCACAACTTCATATCTTTTTTAAAAACAGGAAACTGCAACATAGTGAACCCAAATGCTTTTACTAAATAGGGCAAGGGTTACCGTGTGAGGCCTGTGAAATGATTGACAGTAGACAAATGGTTAGAGGGTTCAAAACCATTCCAAATAGTGCACCAGTTTAATTTACTGAGAAAGACTGTAACCAATTTCGTTGATCAATTTGTACATACAGGAAGGCCCTACACAGAGTTTTGTGAACGGCAAAGATCAAGTACAGTATGTATACTACGGAAACACAAAAACAGTTTGTCAAGAATTAGGTTATTGACCCGCAAAGGTTCAATAATAGTCGTGTAGTGACACTCGATTTGGTTTACTCATACAAAAAGTTGACAATAGTTCCAAAGGAGATAATAATAATAATAATAATAATAATAATAAAGCCTTTATTTAAAGAGGGTAACACTTAATAGCCAAAGGCTAATAAACTTGTGGCCCTCATAAAATAAAACAACTATTTACAATCTAATAAATATAGTAAGCTAAAATATGTAAACAATTAAAATAAAACAGGATTCGAATTTTATAAAAATAAAAAATTAGTAAATGATAAAATGATGCAAACATTGTTGTTCCTTAAAAATCTTGGCAAACATGTTCTTTTTAAAACATGCTACAGAACCTAGTTTCCTAATTTCAATTGGTGTACTATTCCACAGTCTTGTTGCCGAAACAGCGAAAGAGCGTCCTCCCTCTGTTTCTCTTCTATATTTAGGACAAACAGCATTAATGCTTGAATATCTAGTGTTGCGGGAGTGCCGCTTATTATTCAAAATTAAGTGTTCATTTAGATAATTCGGCAAATACCCATTAATTCGCTTATACATTATTATGCATTTATCTATCTTATGTTGCTCATAAAACGGAATCCAACCTAGTTTGTTAAACAAAGCAACTGATGGTGTCATGCGATCGGCATAAGAAATAACGCGTGCCGCACGTTTTTGCAATCTTAAGACCCTATAAACCGACTCTTTATCACAATTTGCCCAAACAACGTTAGCGTAAGACATAACAGGGCGAATAATGCTATTATAAAACTGAAGTCGCTGTTTAAGAGGTAGACAGGCTCGAATCTTACACAGTATTGCGATTCTAGAGGCCAACTTTTTACAGACTTTCTCAATATGTTCATCAAATGACAATTTGCTGTCAATTTCTACGCCTAATAAGGTAGCACAATCCACATTACTGAGCTGTTTTCCGTTTACGAAAACATCTATGTCACTTCCATTTATGTTAGCCACACATCTTTTCCCAGTGATCGTGAGTACTTTAGTCTTGTCTTCATTTAATGGGAGCTTATTCGCTGAAGCCCATAATTGAATTTCAGAGACAGACTTATAATATAATAATGCTTTACTGAGAATGCTCAAGAAAAACTTGAAGAATATTTAGATGTTTGCAGTAACTGTGATCCCAGGAATAGGGACTTTTTTGACAAGAACTCAGTGATTAATGCAACTGGGAAAAGAAGTTACTCTAGACCGGGAGTAGTCAATCGATAAAACTTGGTATCAATAAAAATTGATGGCAATCACCTGATTTTTATCCATTGATAACGGAAATCGGTTAAAATCGATAAACTTAATTGCTGTGTCAAATTGATATTATTGATTTTTCATGATTTTAACAATTTATAACAGTACTTCCAACATTTTTGTTTTCTGGCATAAGTGCAGCTGAGAAAACTCATCCACGAGTAACAACTGATCAACAAACATGAAAATAAAAAATGTGGAAACTATTACAGACACAACAGTCTCTCTAAAACCGTGACCCTTTTGTACATAATAACAGGAACGGTTCTGTTTTATAATTATTACATCAAAGGAATGCCCAAAGTTCAGACTAAAAGATTTCTCTGGATAGCTTTTCACCGTTTTCCGTTATCAATCGATAAAATCACTTGATCGCTAACAATTTTTATCGATTTAGTTTTTTATCTATTGGCTACTCCGGGAAGTAACTACACGCGAAACTGAGGTTATTTTGAATGGGCGGCAGATCTACAATTTTGAAAAACTGGGAAAAATAAAAAACCTGGCCAATATCAGCCATCCGAAGAAGACTTTAAAGCAGGTTTTAAAGAAAAGATAAGGTTTTTTAAAACTTTTTTTTAAAAGACTAGTGATAATAAATTGTTTGATCCTCCGACTCCCAATTTTTGCAGCTCAATTGTCAACAAATTCACTGTTTGCGTGAAATCAGTTTTCATTTTTGGATGAGCAGAAGAACAGATGTATCTTGCGATAAAAAGCGATGGAATCGGTAAAATCTAGATAAATCGATAAACTAAATGAGTGTGTTACAGATTTCTACCAATTGATCGATACAATCAATGTCAATCAAATCAGATTTACCAATTTTTATTGATTTATCGATTGATAAATTGATACCTATTTTTATCGATTGACTACTCCGGGTGTTGACCAAACTTGTGAAGTTCAGTTGCGCCAAAGTTGACAACTACATCTCAAAGTTCGCAGTTGATTTCCTATAAACTTGCTACGTAATTTGGCTACTTCATGATGTGGTACCCAATTTCCAAATGAACTTCGTAATGTGGTGTGGTAAATAGTGTGAAATCAACTGTCACAGAATGATACTAAAATTGTGACACAGCCCCTTTAAGTCTTCATCTCGGTGGACAGCAATACCAGCAGTGAAGTTAAACTGGTAAAACTACTTCTATTATCCTGTATTACGCTGCAGTTCTATGCAAGCATCATATTGACCAGTGGGGAGGGGCTACTCCTTAAATGTTCTCTCAAATGAAATCCAAACAATGTTCCCACAACTTGCAAAGCAACCAGCAGATTTGTTTACTGATCATCCCTTATATAACCAAAGATCTATGTTTTTGAGAAAAAAAAAACTAAAAAAGGGAAATTGAAGGTCAGACATTATTTCTCTTCATTATAGTTTGGTTACTCTCAAGTGTATTGATTTTATATGTAACTGTATATCGCTTTTCAGACATTTCCTGTTAAACAGTTTCCTCTGTAGAGTTTGAAATATGCAACACATTACTAATAATAGCCACCAAAGAGTTGAGCTGGACTAGTGTTTTGTGGCAAACATAACATTGAATTTAAGGTGGCTGAACACAGTTTTGCTGGCAGTCAGCGGTAACTCGCGTGACGGTGCATGTTTTAAATTAGACAAACCAACAAAGCAGTGAAAAAAGCAATGGTACACAGAAGATGATTTCTCAAAATCTACTCGTTAAAATTTTAAGATGTTTGGCAGAATTTTTACTTTTATCGTATTTTAAGTTATTCAGATATGCAAGCTCCTATTTACATAAGCTCCATAGAATAGACTTAGTTTGACTAAATTTGACACTTTCTCCAGTAATTTTTTAATCAGCATTGAACTTAGTTAATGTGATATCTTCACTCATAGCTCAGTGTGCATTGTCGTCGGTTAAGATGTTATATGGTTGCAGTGACTGTCACTTGTTTTTTAGTTTCCCTTACAACTTCAATACCAAGGTACAAATACAAGTGAGAAGAACAAAAGGCATGATATTTTGTCAATTATTGATTTATTTCCTCTGTTGGTAGGCCTCTCACTGCTAAAATATTTTAGTTTAGGAATTACATGTATATCCAGCATATCACATTGAATGTTTGGTTTTCAAGCTAGATCAAACTCTTTCACATGAAAGAGTTTTATGCAGCTTAGCCATTCAACAAAACCCAACTCACAAAAAAAGTTGAGTACATACGTACAATTTTCGAAGTCAATCAAACATTGAGTTATCAAACAAAGTGGAACTCGCGTAAGGAAAATTCGAATGGAACAACATTGAACGTTTAAATTCCAAACTCTTGATGACATGTGTGTTAATTATTGATCCAGTGTGAAAGTAGTCAAGGTGATGAAAGGTCTTGCTTCTTTTAATATTTCCATTTCAGAGTTAATTCTAAAATATATATTCTCTGTGAAAATGTCAGTACATTTGTTTACCAAGGAAAAGGTCTTTAAATCTGCAAGTTGAAATCATCTCAATTTTACTCTTTGCTCCTTAATTGGCCTGAATAGTAAGCATTTTCCTTCTGAATCTAGCGCTTGTCAGATTTCCCTGGCTTTTTTGCTTTCCCAAGGGTGACTCAGTTTTTACATTTGATTTTTTTTTTTTTTCAATATAATTTGGTGTGTTTTGATTTTGTTCAGGCATCAAGCTCAAAAAAGCTGTGTTTGATATTGTTTGATAGCTTGTATTCAGAAATGTTTGATGGGAATTTTGTTTTGTGTAATACATTGTACACCGAGGGGAGAGGGGTGGTTATAAACTGTACATGACTGCAATTCCCTACTGCCCACCAGGGTGATTGCTTTACAAGTTGTGCGAACATCATTTCTTGGTGCCACACCTAGTTACTTTCCCCTGCCTTTCCTGGTATTCACTCTGTTCTTGTAGTTGATAATGTGCCACCTGCAAGAGGTTAAACTTTCTCTTTTGTGCCCTGGAAAAGTAGGCTTTTTGTTACTGGTATCGGGAATTATGCATCAGTCAATTCCCGGGCGTGGGGACTCTTGAGCTGTCAAATCCCCTGGGGTGGGGACAAAAAAAGAGGGCAAATGCCCCGTCCGCCGTCAACACTGCAACATTTTTCATTGATCGTACGGTCGAATAATCTTGTTTTAAGCATTTACTGTGTGATTTTTCGTTTCAATTAACGTCTTCCTTTGTAATAGCGCTAGGATTCTAATGAAGACTTCACGCCGCGATGACATGCACCAGTTTAGGGTTTTAGTATTGATATAAAATTATTGACATTAAAATTAATAGAACGTTGTAAGGTTATATGTTATGAATAGTTTTATAAATATGAAAGGATGTTCTTGAAGTAATATCAACAGAAATTTGATTCAATAACCAAAACACATTAATTCACATCGATAGCTCCTGTTTTCTCTATGTAATTCTGGCTTGATATGCAATGAAGAAATGCATGCATAAAATCGAGAACACACCTTTACAACCCTCTTCAATTTATTCCTGGGGGGGTGGGGGCTTGGCGCAGCTGGAATTGACTGATGCATTACAGACAGCCTCTGTTTGCATTAAACCCTTGGTCCACAGTCTTATTGTGCAGGGAACATAACATCCTGACTATATTACTATGAAACACAACTGTATACATGTACATTTGTGATTTATATATTATTCATTTACTACGTGTAGTTTTCTTACTGCAAAAAGGTTTTTCCTCCCCCTGATTGCCTGGGGAATAGCCTCTGTCAAATTTTACTTAAAAGCACTTTGTTTTGTTTTTCAGATCACCTTGGTATGCAATTTTGGTGCAGAAGGTTCTCTCAAAGGAAGCAAGATCATGGAACTTAATTGGCCTCACAAAACAGAGCTTGGCCAATATCCAGCGATCGAGCACTAAGTAATGACTCGAGAATTGAAGTGACTTAAAACACCAGTATCCTCGTGACATACACAGCGTGCAAAGAAAGCGGTGTCCAATAGCCCAGGGCTAGTGGATTTTGCTATCGGGCTAGTGAATTCTGTTCCTAACTTGCCCGACGGGCAAGTGATGTTTTTTGAGAAATTCGAATAACAGAAGAACTGTGAAATAAATTCTGCTCATCAAAAAGCTTTTGGGGCTAGTTGAAATGACGGCTGGGCTAGTAAAAGCTAGCTTCAGCTTGCCCAGATGGCAAGCTGTAAAAATGATTTTCTTTGCACCCTGCATACATGTAGCCCCTTAAAACAATTTGAAAAACTGTCAAGGTCTTGAAATAATAATTATTACCTTCATCAATGTGTGATAATGAAACAGAGTTTATGTTCAAGTTTATAAGATTCATTTAAAATTATCTGTTGATTTTGTGAGAGGTTGTAAAAAAAGGTATACATGAAACATATAAACAATTTTAGCAGACTTGAATTATGTAAAACTGAAGCCATACTTTTTGGTTGGTGTATTTTTGCATTTGAATCTTTGCACTGGTCATAGAGAATTGTAAGTAGTTTAGAACACCATGTCAGAAGAGTAAGAATATTTCCTGACACAATATAATAATTTTATTGTTATCCTGAATGGTTTAAGGCTATTAGTGTCTGTTAAATTTGTTAGTATATTGAGAAAAGGCTAGGTTTTCAATTTGTGAAGTATACAATTAATTTACCTCAAAAAACAGTCAAAGTTTAGCCATTCATTTTTTGTTGATGTAATTTGTGCATTTGAATCTTTGCACTTATTTTATACCCTCTAAGCACGCTACAATTATGTTCACTTTGCAACTTCTGCGTATGAGATAGGACCATAAATAAGCATTGTTTGATACGAGTCTATGTGCAGGAAATGGAATAAAATTTTAAATGCAACACAGATGGATTTCAGTTTTATGGTGGTATATATTTGTCTGACTTATATAATGAACAAGTCTTCATTGCATGTATAAGTTAACCAGGAAAAATACTCAAAGGTTAATTTCATGTAAGAATAAAGAAAAATTGCCATTGGAAAACCTGGTTTCGGCAAATATGAAACTTTTTGGACTTATTTACGCAGTAACCGGAAACAGACGGAAACACAGAAAAACAAGTCAGGTTGCCGGACCGTATCTTCACGTTTCCGCCAGTAGAACGAACGAAATAACAGGTTTCCGGTACGGAATAGCGCGTTTCCGCAACATACGCACACGTTAACGATTGCGGAAATACGTGATTCCTGAAACGGAAATCTGTCGGAAACACGTAAAAAAGTGTTCCGGTTCCGTTGAAAACGCAGCGACGGAAACATGAGAAACCGTAATGTATCCGCTAACGGAAACACGCGTTTGCCGCTGTGTTTCCGCAACGGAGTCACGTGTTTCCACTATGTTTAAGTTTCCGGATTCTTGATATTTCGTCCTGTGTATAACCCGTTGTAACCCCCTGTAACCCCGTGTAACCCCTTGTAACCCTCTGTAACCCCCTGTCAACCCCTGTAACCCCCTGTAACCTCTTGTAACCCCTTGTAACCTCCTGTAACTTCTTGTATCCCCCTATAACCCCTCGTAGCATTCGGTAACCCCTTGTAACAGTCTGTTACCCCTTGTAACCTCTTTTAATTCCCTGTGACCCCTTGTAACCCCTTGTAACCCCCTGTGATCCCTTGTAACCCCCTGTAACCTCCTGTAACCCCTTGTAAGTAATAAATTGCTTTATTTGCATGACCGCATCACTTTACAGTATTGCAAAAGCATGCATATGACAGTCAAAATAATTAGAACAAACGGCACTAATAATAATCTAGAAAAATTCAGTTACATTATTAACCATGAATCACGTATTTTCATACACGAGGAAACAAACTTCATAACTAACTTATTTACATGATGTTCCTTCGAATTCATTATCAGTTTCATGCTTTCTGGAGATGATTTCTTGTCAAAGTCAGGTATTATTCGATTGATTTGATTAATAAAGGCCTGTCTCTGTACTGAGTATTTGTTACATTGAAAGAGGAAATGAATCTCATCTTCTACCTGATTTGAGTTACATAAGGGGCATAATCTATTTTCTCTTGGCAAATGATCGATTTGGTATCGACCATGTTTAATCATAAGTTTGTGATTACTTATTTTAAATTTAACAAAATTCTGTCGTTTGTCATAATGTCTTGGCTGGTAGAGATAATCAGATGTAGAATATTCATCTTTAAAAGTTTTATAAAATTCTAGTTTTTTTGAATTTTAAGGGCTGTGCCGCCAAAAAGATAGATATTTCTCTCTCATTTCTGCGGTATATCGTCTAATTTTATCATTATCTAGAGATTCAGCTTCTAAACTGGTTAGATTGTATTGTTCAAACATGTTTATGAAATTGGAAAAATATCCTGAATTATTCATCGAATGTAGATTCTTTGACATAAGGAAAGACTGTTTGACTATAGAGTCATTATCTTTGTTGTTAAGGTAAACAAAATATTTCATAATTTTCTGATTTTTAGGGATAAGCAGCGGCAATCTATCAAGTTCAGCTCTGCAAGCTATGTTAGAGGCCTTAATGTTAACCTTTAAGTAACGTTTACAGAATTTGAGGTGGATTTTTTCTATTGGGGAGCTATCCCATTTTTTAAAATCTTGCTTGGTGTACATTCCCCATACCTCGCTGTTGTAACTCAAGATTGGGAATACCATGGTGTCAAAAATTTGGGATGCAGTATTAGGATTAACTTTGTTAAGAATTGTCCGCTTCCGAATACTACACAACGCGTGAGGGGTCTTTTCTTTTTTCCTTGTAGCCCTTTGTAAACCTTTGTAACCCCCTGTAACCCCTTGTAACCTTCTGTTAGTCCTTGTAACCCCTTGTAACCCCCTGTAACCCCTCGTAGCCTTCTGAAACCCCTTGTAACCCCCTCTAAGCCCCTGTAACCCCTTCAAACCCCTTCTAACCCCCTGTAACCCCTTGTAATTCACTGTAATCCCTCCTAGCCTTCAGTAACTCCTTCTAACCCCCTGTTACCCCTTGTAACCTCTTTTATTGCCTGTGACATTTTGTAACCCGTTTTAACCCCCTGTAACTCCCTGTAACCCCTTGTAACCCTCAGTAACCCCTTGTAACCCACTATAACCCCCTGTAACCCACTATAACCCCCTGTAACCCCTCGTAACCTTCTCTAACCCCTTGTAACCCCTTGTAGCTCCCTGTAACCCCTCGTAGCCTTCTGTAACATCTTGTCATCCCCTGTAACCCCCTGTAACCTCTTGTAACCCTTTGTAACCCCATGTAACCCATTTTAACCCCTTGTAACCTTCTGTAACCCCTTGTAACCCCTTATGACCCCCTGTAACCCGTCGTAGCCTTCTGTAACCCCTTGTAACCCCCTGTCAACCACTGTAACCCGTTCGAACCCCTTGTAACCCCCTGTAATCCCTCGTAGCCTTCAGTAACTTTTTGTAACCCCCTGTTACCCCTTGGAACCTCTTTTAATTGCCTGTGACCTTTTGTAACCCGTTTTAACGCCCTGTAACTCCCTGTCACCACTTGTAACTCCCTGTAACCTCTTGTAACCCCTTGTAACCTCCTGTAACTTCTTGTATCCCCCTATAACCCCTCGTAGCCTTCGGTAACCCCTTGTAACACCCTGGTACCTCTTGTAACCTCTTTTAATTCCCTGTAAACCCCTTGTAACCCGTTGTAACCCCCAGAGATCCCTTGTAACCCCCTGTAACCCTTTGTAACCCCCTGTAACCTCCTGTAACCCCTTGTAGCCCTTTGTAACTCTTTGTAACCCCATGTAACCCCCTGCAACCCGTTGTAACCCCCTGTAACCCCCTGTAACCTCTTGTAACCTCTTGTAACCCCTTGTAACCTCTTGTAACCCCTGTAACCCCCTGTAACCCTTGTAACCTTCTGTTACTCCTTGTAACCCCTTGTAACCCCCTGTAACCCCTCGTAGCCTTCTGTAACCCCTTGTAACCCCCTCAAAACCCCTGTAACCCCTTCAAACCCCTTCTAACCTTCTGTAACCACCTGTAACCCCTTGTAACCCTCTGTAACCTCTTGTAACCCTTTGCAACCCCCTGTCACCCCTTGTAACCCCTTGTAACCCTCTGTAAACCCATGGCACCGTTTGTAACCCTCTGTAACCTTTTAAAACCCCTTGTAACCTCCTGTAACTTTTTGTATCCCCCTATAACCCCTTGTAGCCTTCGGTAACCCCTTTTACACCCTGTTACAGCTTGTAAACTCTTTAAATTCCCTGTAACCTCTTGTAACCCGTCTTAACTCCCTGTAACCCCTTCTAACCCTCTGTAACCCCTTGTAACCCCATGCAACCTCTTGTAACCTTCTGTAACCACCTGTAACCCCTTGAAACCCCTTGTAACCCGTTGTAACCGCTTGTAACCTCTTGTAACCCATTGGAACCCTCTGTAACCCTTTGTTACCACTTGTAATCCCTGGAACTCCCTGTAACCCCTTGTAACCTTCTGTAACCCCTTGTAACCCCCTGTAACCCCCTGCAACCTTCTGTAACCCCTTGAAACCCCCTGTAACCCTGTGTAACCCCTTGTAACCGTCTGCAAGTCCCTGTCACCCTTTGATACCCCCTGTAACCTCTTGTAACTGCTTGTAACCCCCTGTAACCTTCTGTAATCCCTTGTAACCCCCTGTAACCCTGTGTAACCCCTTGTAACCGTCTGTAAGTCCCTGTCACTCTTTGTAACCTCCTGTAACCTCTTGTAACCGCTTGTAACCCTCTGTAACCCTGTGTAACTTAATATAATCCCTTGTAACCCCCTGTAACCCCGTGTAATCCCTTTTAACCCTCTTTAACCCCCTGTCACCCTTTGTAACCCCCTGTAACTTTTTGTAACCACTTGTAACCTCCTGTAATTCGTTGTAACCCCCTGTAATCCCCCGAAACCTCTTGAAACCTTCTGTAACCCCTTGTAACCCCCTGTAACCCCCTGTAATCCCTCGTAGCCTTCAGTAACTCTTTGTAACAAGCTGTTACCCTTTGTAACTTCTTTTCACTGCCTGTGACCTTTTGCAAGCCGTTTTAACCTCCTGTAACTCCCTGTAACCCCTTGTAACCCCCTGTAACCCTTTGTAAGCCCCTCTAACCTCCTGTAACCCCTTGTAGCCCTTTGTAACCCTTTGTAACCCCCTGTAACCCCTTGTAACCTTCTGTTAATCCTTGTAACCCCTTGTAACCCCCTGTAACCCCTCGTAGCCTTCTGTAACCCCTTGTAACCCCCTCTATTCCCTGTAACCCCTTCAAACCCCTTCTAACTCCCTGTAACCCCTTGTAATTCCCTCTAATCCTTCCTAACCTTCAGTAACTCCTTCTAACCCCCTGTTACCCCTTGTAACCTCTTTTATTGCCTGTGACATTTTGTAACCCGTTTTAACCCCCTGTAACACCCTGCAACCCCTTGTAACCCTCAGTAACCCCTTGTAACCCCCTATAACCCCCTGTAACCCCTCGTAACCTTCTCTAACCCCTGGTAACCCCTTGTAGCTCCCTGTAACCTCTCGTAGCCTTCTGTAACATCTTGTCAACCCCTGTAACCCCCTGTAACCTCTTGTAACCCTTTGTAACCTCCTGTAACCCATTGTAACCCCCTGTAACCCATTGTAACAGCTTGTAGCCTTCTGTAACCCCTTTTAACCCCCAGTGGCCCCCTGTAACCCGTCGTAGCCTTCTGTAACCCCTTGTAACCCCCCTGTAAACCCCTGTAACCCCTTGCGAACCCCTTCTAACCCCCTGTAATCCCTCGTAGCCTTTAGTAACTTTTTGTAACCACCTGTTACCCCTTGTAACCTCTTTTAATTGCCTGTGACCTTTTGTAACCCGTTTTAATGCCCTGTAACTCCCTGTCACCACTTGTAACCCCCTGTAACCTCTTGTAACCCCTTGTAACCTCCTGTAACTTCTTGTATCCCCCTATAACCACTCGTAGCTTTCGGTAACCCCTTGTAACATTCTGTTACCCCTTGTAACCTCTTTTAATTCCCTGCGACCCCTTGTAACGTGTTGTAACCCACTGTAACCCTTTGTAACCCCCTGAAACCTCCTGTAACCCCTCGTAGCCCTTTGTAACTCTTTGTAACCCCCTGTAACCCCCTGCAACCCGTTGTAACCCCTGGTAACCCCCTGTAACCTCCTGTAACTCCTCGTTACCTCCTCTAGCCCCTTGTAACCCCTTGTAACCCCCTGTAACCCCTTGTAACCCCCTATAATCCCTCGCATCCTTCAGTAAGTCCTTGTAACCCTTTGTTACCCCTTGAAACCTCTTTTCATTGCCTGTGACCTTTTGTAACCCGTTTTAACCCCCTGTAACTTCCTGTAACCCCTTTGCAATCTTCTGTAACCAATTGAAACCCTCTGTAACCCCATGTAACCTCTTGTAACCTTCATTAACCCCTTGTAACCTTCTGTAATCTTTTGTTACTTTTTGTAATTTCTGGAATTCGCTGTAACCATTTGCATCCTTTAGCAACCCCTTGTAACCCCCAGTAATCCCCTGTAACCCCCTGTAAACCCCTGTAACCCCTGTAATCCCCTGTAACCCCCTGTAATCTCCTATAACCCCTTAAAAACCTCTTTTAACCCCTTGTAACCCCTTGTAGCCCCCTGTAACCCCATGTAACCCCTTGTAACCACTTGTAACCCCTTGTAAGCCCCTGTAACCCCCTGTAACCCGATGTAGCCCCCTGTAACCTTTCTTTATTTTCTGTAACCCCTCTTAACCCCTTGTAGCCCCCTGTAAACCCTCGTAACCTTTTGTAACCCCTTCTAACCCCCTTTAACCCCCTGTAACCCTTTGTAACCTTCTGTAACCCCTTGTAACCCCCTGTAACCCCCTTGTAACCCCCTGTAACCTCTTGTAACCCTTTGTAACCCCCTGTAACCCCCTGTAACTCGTTTAACGCTTCTGTAACCCCCTGTAACCCCTTGTAACCTCCTGTAACCTCTCGTAGCCTTCTGTAACCCCTTGTAACCCCCTGTGAACCGCTGTAACCTCTTGTAACCCTTTGTAACCCCCTCTAACCCCATGTAACCCGTTTTACGCTTCTGTAACCCCCTGTAACCCCTTGTAACCTCCTGTGAACCACTGTAACCTCTTCGAACCCCTTCTAACCTTCTGTAACCCCTTGTAACCCTCTGTAATCCCTTTTAACCCCCTGTAATCCCTCGTAGCCTTCATTAATCAATTGTGACCCCCTGTAACCCCTTGTAACCCACTGTAACCCCCTGTAACCCTGTGTAACCCCTTGTAACCCTTTGTAACCTCTTGTCACCATTTGTAACCTCCTGTAACCTCTTGTAACCCCTTGTAACCTCCTGTAACCCCTTGTAACCCTCTGTAATCCCTTTTAACCCCCTGTAATCCCTCGTAGCCTTCATTAACCAATTGTGACCCCCTGTAACCCCTTGTAACCCACTGTAACCCCCTGTAACCCTGTGTAACCCCTTGTAACCCTTTGTAACCCCCTGTCACCCTTTGTAACCTCCTGTAACCTCTTGTAACCCCTTGTAACCTCCTGTAACTCCTTGTAACCCTCTGTAACTCCCTGTACCCTCTTGAAACTTCTTGTAGCCCCTTATAACCCCCTTTAACCAATTGTAACCTCCGGTAACCTCGTGTAACCTCTGTTAACCCTCCGTACCCCCCTGTCACCTTTTGTAACCCCCTGTAACCTCTTGTAACCCCTTGTAACTTTCTGTAACCCCTTGTAAGCTCTTGTATCCTCTTGTAACTCCTTGTAACCCTCTGTAACCCTTTGTAACCCCCTGTAAACCCCTGTAACCCTCTGTAACCTTTTGTTACCTTCGGTAACCCCTTGTAGCCCTCTGTAACCCCTCGTAGCCTTCTGTCACCCTTTGTAACCCCATGTAAACCCCTGTAACCCCTTCAAACCCCTTGTAACCCCTTGTAACCCCCTATAATTCCTCGCAGCCTTCAGCAATCCCTTGTAACCCCCTGTTGCCCCTTGTAACCTCCTTTAACTCTCTATGACCTTTTGTAACCCTCTGTAACCTCTTCTAACCCTTTGTAACACCTCTTAGTCTTCTGTACCCCCATTTAACCCTCTGTAAACCCCTGTAACCTCTTCGAACCCCTTGTAACCCTCTGTAATCCCTTTTAACCCCCTGTAATCCATCGTAGCCTTCAGTAACCCCTTGTAACCCCCTGTAACCCCTTGTAACCTCCTGTAACCCCCTGTAACCCCTTGTAACCTCCTGTAACCCCCTATAACCCCTTGTAACCTCTTGTAACCCTTTGTAACCCCCTGTGACCCCTTGTAACCCCCTGTAAACCCGTGTAACCCCTTGTAACCCTCTGAAAGCCCCTATCACCCTTTGTAAACCCCTGTAGGCTCTTGGAACCCCTTGAACCTCCTGTAATCCCTTGTAACCCCCTTTAGCCCCTTGTAACCGCTTGTAACCCTCTGTAACCCCGTGTAACCCCCTGTAACCCTTTGAAACCCCCTGTAACCCGTTGTAATCCCCTGGAACCCCGTTTAACCTTCTGTAACCCTTTGTATACCCTTGTAACCCCTTTGTAACCCCTCGTAGCCTTCTGTGACCTCCTGTATCCCCTTGTAACCCTCTGTAATCCCTCGTAGCCTTCAGTAACTCCTTGTAACCCCCTGTTACCCTTTGTAACCTCTTTTAACTGGCTGTCACCTTCTGTAACCCGTTTTATAGGCTGTAACTCCCTGTAACCCCTTGTAACCCCCTGTAACCCCTTGCAACCTTCTGTAACCCCTTGTAACCCCCTGTAACCCCCTGTAACCCCCTGTAACCCCTTGTGTAAATGTAAATGTAAATGTAAATGTCGTGATTGAGAGGACAAACATACATGTCCTCTTTACATAGCTTTCTGCAGTGGGCTCGGACATCAGCATACTAAGGGCGCCGATGGCAGCCGGTATCAGTCCATTTATGAGCCCACTGAACCCTCCCAACCCATGATGAGTGATGATGTAAGTGATGAAGATAGACCACAACACCGGGAACTACGTCCCCTACTCTTTTCGAATAGTGTGTGGGTTCTTGAACGTCCCACAGAGTTAAATGTGAACAAGGTTTGTGAGACGGGACCTCCGGTTTATCGTCCTTATCCGAGAAGACTTGAAAGTCTAATCATTTGGAGATGTCGTTACAAAGACAGCACTTTATCCTCAGTTATTTTTAAGACCCTGAGTGTTGGTCCGGCCAGGATTCGAACTCGCGACCTCCCACTCAGCAGACCGGCGCTCTCCCAACTAAGCTAACCGGGCGGTGGTTAACCTTCTGTAACTTCTTGTAACCCCTTGTAATCCCCTGTAACCCCTCGTAGCCATCTGTAACTCTTTGTAACCCCCTGTAACCCCTTGTAACCTCTCGTAACCTCTTTTAACCCCCTGTAACCCTTTGTTACCACTTGTAATCCCTGGAACTCTCTGTAACCCTTGCAACCTTCTGTATCTCCTTGTAACCTCCTGTAATCCCCTGTAACCCCTTGTAACCTCATGTAACCCCTTGTAACCCCCTGTAACCCCGTGTAACCCCTTCTAACCGTCTGTAACTCCCTGTAACCTTTTCTAACCCCTGTAACCTCTTGTAACCCCTAGTAACCTCCGGTAACTCCTTGTAACCCCCTTAGCCCCTTGTAACCCCTTGTAACCCCGTGTAATCCCTCGTAGCCTTCAGTAACTCCTTGTAACCATTTGTTACCCCTTGCAACCTCTTTTAATTGCCTGTGACCTTTTGTAACTCGTTTCAACCCCCTGTAACTTCCTGTAACCCCTTTGTCATCTTCTGTAACCCCTTGAAACCCCCTGTAACCTCTTCTAACCTTCTTTAACCCCTTGTAACCCCCTGTAATCTTTTGTTACCACTTGTAATTTCTGGAACTCCCTGTAACCTTTTGTAACCTTCTGCAACCGCTTGTAGCCCTCTGCAATCCCCTGTAACCCCCTGTAACCTCCGGTACCCCCTCGTAGCCTTCTGTAACCCCTTGTAACCCCCTGTAAACCCCTGTAACCCCTTCGAACCCCTTGTAACCCCCTGTAATGCCTCGTAGCCTTCAGTAACTCCTTGTAATCCAGTGTTACCCCTTGTAACCCTCTGTAACCCCCTGTCATCCTTTGTAACCCCCTGTAACCTCTTGTAACCCCTTGTAACCTCCTCTAACTCTTTGTAACCCCCTATAACTCCTCGTAGGCTTCAGTAACCCCTTGTCACCCCCTGTAACCCCGTGTAACCCCTTGTAACCCTCTGTATCCCCCTGTCACACTTTGTAACCCCCTTAAACCTCTTGGAACCCCTTGTAACCCCCTGTAACCCCTTGAAACCCCTGTAATCCCTCGTAGCCTTCAGTAACTCTTTCTAACCCCCTGTTGCCCCTTTTAACCTCTTTTAATTGCCTGTGACCTTTTGTAACCCGTTTTGACCCCCTGTAACTCCGTGTAACTCCTTGTAATCTTCTGTAACCCCTTGAAACCCCGTGTAACCTCTTCTAACCCCTTGTAACCACTTGTAACCCTTTGTTACCACTTGTAATACCTGAAATTCTTTGTAAGCTTTTGTAACCTTCTCTAACCCCTTGTAACCCCCTGTAATCCCCTGTAACCCCCTGTAAGCTCCTCTAACCCCTTGTAACCTCATGTAACCCCTTCTAACCCCCTGTAACCCCTCGCAGCCTTCTGTAACCCCTTGTAACCCCCTGTAAACCCGTGTAACCCCTTCAATCCCCTTGTTACCCCCAGTAACCCCTTGTAACGTCCTTTTATCTTTCGTAGCCTTCAGTAACTCCTTGTAACCCCTCGTAGCCTTCGGTAACTCTTTGTAACCCCCTGTAACCCTCTGTAACCTCTTCTAATCTTTTGTAACCTTCTGTAACCCTTTGTAACCCCCTGTAGCCCCCTGCAATCCGTTGTCACCCACTGTGACCCCCTGTAACCTCATGTAACCCTTTTTAACCCCCTTTAACCCCTTGTAACCCTCTTTAACTCGTTGTAACCCCCTGTAACCACCTGTAACCCCCTGTAACCTCTTGTAACCTTCTGTAACCCCTTGTAACCCCTTGTAACCCCCTGTAACCCCTCGTAGCGTTCTGTAACCCCTTGTAACCGCCTGAAAAACCCTGTAACCTTTTCAAACCCCTTGTAACCCCATGTAACCCCCTGTTACCCCCTTTTATCCCTCGTAGCCTTCAGTAACTCCTTGTAAACCCCTGTTACCCCTTGTAACCTCTTTTAATTGCCTGTAACCTTTTGTAACCCGTTTTAAATCCCTGTTACTCCCTGTTACCCCTTTGTAATTTCCTGTAACCCCTTTAAACCCCCCTCTAACCCCCTGTAACCCCTTGTAACCTCCTGTAACCTCCTGTAACCCCCTGTAACGTCCTGTAACTCCTTGTAACTTTCTGTGACCCCTATTAAACCTCTGTAACCCCGTGTAACCCCTTGTAACCCTCTGTATCCCCCTGTCACCCTTTGTAACCTTCTGTAACCTTCTGTAACCCCTTGTAACCTCTTGTAACCTCTTGTAACCCCCTGTAACCCTTTGTTACCACTTGTCATCCATGGAATTCCCTGTAACCCTTTGTAACCTTCTGTAACTCCTTGTAAACCCTTGTAATCCCCTGTAACCCCCTGTAACCTCCTGTAACCCCTTGTAACCTCTTTTAACCCCTTTTAACCCCTTATAACCCCCTGAAACCCCTTTTAACCTCTTGTAAACCCTTGTAACCCCCTGTATTCCTTTGTTACCACTTGTAATCCCTGACCCTCCCTGTAACCCCTTGTAACCTTCTGTAACCCTTTGTAACCCCCTGTAATCCCCTGTAACCCCCTGTAAAATCCTGTAACCCCTTGTAACCTCTTGTAATTTCCTGTAACTCCTTGTAACCCCCTGTGGCCCCTTGTAACCGTTTGTTACCCTCTGTAACCCTGTGCAACTTAATGTAACCCCTTGTAACCTCCTGTAACTTCTTGTATCCCCCTATAAGCCCTCGTAGCTTTCGGTAACCCCTTGTAACACCCTGTTACCCCTTCTAACCTGTTTTAATTCCCTGTGATCCGTTGTAACCCGTTGTAACCCCCTGTAATCCCTTGTAACCACCTGTAACCCCTTGTAACCGTTTGTAATTCCTTGTAACCTCCTGTAGCCCCTTTTAAGCCTCTGTAACTCTTTGTGACCCCCTGTAACCCCCTGTAACCCAATGTAGCCCCCTGTAACCTTTCTTTATTTTCTGTAACCCTCCTAACCCCTTGTCGCCCCTGTAACCCCTCGTAACCTTCTGTCATGAGGAGACACAAAGGGCTTGCACTGTAAGTATCCCGGAGAGCTCCATACAATTCCTTATAATTTTGTTATAAGGAATTGTGTGGAGCTTTCGAGTTGACTTTTCTTCAATAGCTTAGGCGCGGCGGATTTTGTCACGTATGATCATCGCGAGGTGTTTTTCCCGACACCCTTCTGTCAGGAAAATGTCATCATATGAAAGCAAACCAGACACGATCGCTTCGGCAGGCCGAAGCCGGCAAAAATAAAAGGCTTTTCTTCTTCCATTTCAGAGGCCAGTTTTGTTTCGATCTGGTCAAAATAAATCAGGTTTTTAGGTTGTAGGTAATAAAATATTGTCTTATTCGGTTCTCAAGGACCTTTAGAAAACGAGACAAACGAGATAATTGACTAGAGAAAGAAGCGTGAAAACACTTTTTCGAGAAGAAAATATTTTTTAATTCCCGCAGCGATTTTGCGAAATCGCGAAGCACAATATAATTATTCAGTTTCTTCCAAAGTCGTCATGAGTAAGCAGTGTAAAGCCATCACAACTAAAAATGAATTTAGTTTTTGTTGCAAAAGCCGCGAAAATAGAGATGAAAAAAAAAATGGATCGGAAAAATTAATAAAATCACCAAAAAACCGTCTCGCGGGAGCTTTGTCAAACAAACCGTTGGTACGGTTTATTTAACCTAACCTGAAAAAGGAGACGTCTGCACACAGAATACATTTCATCCTACATGTAGTTGTGATTTCGAGAACGGACCTCGGGCCGGAGCCTCATTGCCGTAATATCTTCTACATTGCAGAAACTACAGCAGAATCGCCCTGCTCGCGTGCTAACTTTCCGCTCCAATTATGACTATACAGTACCAGTGAATTGTTTCAACATTTAAAGCGGCCGAAACTTATTTCCATCAGCGCGTACGGTTAGTTAGTTAAGCAATAATAATGTACAGCACTGTAAATAACACGGTTCTAGAATATCTGACGGCTTCGCGTTTTGTTCGTCGCTGCATGCGATTTAATCGCTTATAACCTAACAGAAAATGCATGAATTCAAACAAGCTCGCTGTTCCACAACCCCGTACTGAATTTTAAAAAAGAAGCCTTTCTTATAACGGAAGAGTGTTGTAGAACAGCTTGTCTCTGATGGTGCGGCAATAATTTTAAAAAGCCTTAATTTAGATATATGTATCTTTACACAAGTTTACACAGGGCCTCAATTTAAAGTAGGTTTTTTATTGTTATATCGTTGTTATTTTAGTTTTTATCTTAGATTCATTTCTAGCTTAGTTATTAGTAGTTATTTTTCTATACTTGAATGTAAATGTACCTGAAGGAAATACTGTGTATTACCTTACCTTACCTCTGTGATGTGTGTAAATTTGTCTTTTGCTATGGTTTTAGACAATACGACTTCTCCTGACTATCAGTTGTGCGTCAAAACAAGTGCGATAAGGAAATAGTCGAAGTGCCATGGTGTAGCACTTTATGACAAAGTTTTAACTGGAAAACGTGTTGCCATCTGATGTACATCTGTATAGTCTATGTTTGTAAGCTCTGCCTAAAGAATCACTGGGTTACACTGCACCCATGGGTGTGCCACCTAAAGTGCAGCCTATGTTTGTTAGCTCTACCTAAAGAATCACTGGGTTATACTGCACCCATGGGTGTGCCACCTAAAGTGCAGCCTATGTTTGTTAGCTCTACCTAGAAAAATCACTGGGTTACACTGCACCCATGGGTGTGCCACCTAAAGTGCAGCCTATGTTTGTTAGCTCTACCTAAAGAATCACTGGGTTACACTGCACCCATGGGTGTGCCACCTAAAGTGCAGCCTATGTTTGTTAGCCTACCTAAAGAACCACTGGGTTATACTGCACCCATGGGTGTGCCACCTAAAGTGCAGCCTGTGTTTGTTAACTCTACCTAAAGAATCACTGGGTTACACTGCACCCATGGGTGTGCCACCTAAAGTGCAGCCTATGTTTGTTAGCTCTACCTAAAGAATCACTGGGTTACACTGCGCTCACGGACGTTTGCCTCGCGCTCTCTTCAAAGACAAAAAAGCTATAGTCTGTTTCGCCAAAAATCAAGCTTTGTTTCCCCCTAAAAATTGGACACCATATTGGGCCCCGAAAGACGTTAAAAGTTCCTCCATAATAGAAGAGTGTTTTGCTAGTGTTAACAAACGTTTGGCTTACATGAGTTTCAATATAAAGGTGCAAAAACTTATCAGCATAACTATAGCACACAAACATTGTCATCAAACTCCTGCATGTAGCCTAAATAAGCCAAGAAAATATAAATAAAGCATATAACGAGAAATATTCATCAAATGCTCTCGTTAATTAAATTATACTTCACTTTGCGAAAGAAATTCATCGCTCGTATCCGTGTTACGCATCGAAAAAGCGAGGAGTCATCGCATGACATTAGGTAACAAAGGTAATACTCACGAGTTTCACGAATTCCAATTCCACGATTTTTCGCCGAGTAACAAATGTAAAACTTCAATTCTTACCTTACAGGGGTCGGTTCATTTACCTTACATTTGCCAGCACTAGTAAACATGAAAAAAACGATGAAATCCGGCACTCTTCTGTCAGACTGAGTAGCAAGCCGCATGAAGTAAAATCCACCGATATGCCTGCATTCTCACTACAAATATAAACATTTGTCGTGAAGAAAATACGACGAGGCGGAAAAAATGCCAGATCTTCGCCTCGGCAATGTATTCCAGCTACCAAGTCGTCGTATCTCCAGAAGGTGGACTCGAAGTGGGACAAACCTTGTGATTTTTTCCGGAGCCCTTTGCGCGCAAACTAATTTATTCTGGCGCGAAATGAAGATTATAAAATGTATCTGAAATCTAATACACGACAAGAAAATTTTCGCACTTTCGAGGAGCGCGACATATTAAATGGGATTAAGTCGGGTTAGCCGCCCGCAGGGAAAACATCCCTGTGTGGGATTGTACTTCCAGTAAAAAGCCTCTGTGTCCTCTCATGACCCTTTGTTACCCCCTGTAAACCTCTGTAACCCCTTGGAACCCTTTGTAACCCCCTGTAATCTTTCAAAGCCTTCGGTAGCCCCTTGTAACCCTCTGTTACCCCTTGTAACCTTATTTAATTTCCTGTGACCCCTTGTAACCCGTTTTAACCCCCCGTAAACTCGTGTAACCCCTTGTAACCCCCTGTAACTCGTTGTAACCCTTTGTAACCCCCTGTAACCCTTTGTAACCTTCTGTAACCCCTTGTAGCCCCCTGAAACCCCATGAAACGCCCTGTAACCTCCTGAATCCCCTTGTAACCCCCTGTAGCCTCTTGTAACCCTTTGTAACCCCCTGTAACCCCTTGTAACCCCCTGTAACCCGTTGTAAACCCCTCTAACCCCCTGTAACTCGTTGTAACCTTCTGTAACCCCTTGTAACCCTCTGTAATCCCTTTTAACCCCATCTTATCCCTCGTAGCCTTCAGTAACCAAATGTGACCCCCTTTTACCCCTTGTAACCCACTGTAACCCCCTGTAACCCCGTGTAACCCCTTGTAACCCTATGTAACATCTTGTCACCCTTTGTAACCTCCTGTAACCTCTTGTAACCCCTTGTAACCATCTGTAACTCCTTGTAACCCTCTGTAACTCCCTGTACCCCCTTGTAACTTCTTGTAACCCCTTATAACCCCCTTTAACCAATTGTAACCTCCGGTAACCTCGTGTAACCTCTTGTAACCCCTTGTAACCTTCTGTAACCCCTTGTAAGCTCCTCTACCCTCTTGTAACTCCATGTAACCCTCTGTAACCCTTTCTAACCCCCTGTAAACCCCTGTAACCCGTTCTAACCCTCTGTAACCCCCTGTAACCTTTTGTTACGTTCTATAACCCCTTTGTAGCCCTCTGTAACCCCTTTGTGAGCCTTCTGTAACCCTTTGTAACCCCCTGTAAACCCCTGTAACCCCTTCCAACCTCTTGTAACCGCTTGTAACCCCTTGTAACCCCATATAATTCCTCGTAGACTTCAGTAATCCCTTGTAACCTCCTTTAATTCCCTGTGACCTTTTGTAACCCCCTGTAACCTCTTCTAACACTTTGTAACCCCTTGTAGTCTTCTGTAACCCCCTGTAAACCCCTGTAACCTCTTCGAACCCCTTGTAACCCTCTGTAATCCCTTTTAACCCCCTGTAATCCATCGTAGCCCTCAGTAACCCCTTGTAACCCCCTCTAACCCCTTGTAACCTCCTGTAACCCCCTGTAACCCCTTGTAACCTCTTGTAACCCTTTGTAACCCCCTGTAACCTGTTGTAAGCCCCTGTAAACCCGTGTAACCCCTTGTAACCCTCTGTCACCCCCTGTCACCCTTTGTAAACCCCTGTAAGCTCTTGGAACCCCTTGAAACTCCTCTAATCCCTTGTAACCCCTTTTAGCCCCTTGTAACCGCTTGTAACCCTCTGTAACCCCGTGTAACCCCCTGTAACCCGTTGTAGTCCCCTGTAACCCCTTGAAACCCCCTGTAACCCGTTGTAACCCCCTGTAACCCCGTTTAACCTTCTGTAACCCCTTGTATCCCCTTGTAACCCGCTGTAACTCCTTGTAGCCTTCTGTAACCTCCTGTATCCCCTTGTAACCCTCTGTAATCCCTCGTAGCCTTCAGTAACTCCTTGTAACCCCCTATTTCCCTTTGTAACCTCTTTTAACTGGCTGTGACCTTT
>NC_133201.1:27953797-27998797 GCF_958299795.1 Porites lutea | reverse complement strand
GGTTACAAGGGGTTACATGAGGTTACAAGGGGTTACAGGGGATTACAGGGGGTTACAAGGAGATACAGATGGTTGCAAGGGTTACAGAGAGTTCCAGGGATTACAAGTGCTAACAAAGGGTTACAGGTGGTTAAAAGAGGTTACAAGAGGTTACAGGGGGTTACAAAG
Source organism: Porites lutea (assembly GCF_958299795.1). Lineage (NCBI taxonomy): Eukaryota > Metazoa > Cnidaria > Anthozoa > Scleractinia > Poritidae > Porites > Porites lutea. Next base: position 27,998,629 of record NC_133201.1, on the reverse strand, counting down.
AGTTACAGATGGCTACGAGGGGTTACAGGGGATTACAAGGGGTTACAAGAAGTTACAGAAGGTTAACCGCCGTCCGGTTAGCTCAGTTGGGAGAGCGCCGGTCTGCTGAGCGGGAGGTCGCGAGTTCGAATCCTGGCCGGACCAACACTCAGGGTCTTAAAAATAACTGAGGATAAAGTGCTGTTTTTGTAATGAGATCTCCAAATGATTAGACTTTTAAGTCTTCTCGGATAAGGACGATAAACCGGAGGTCCCGTCTCACAAACCTTGTTCACATTTAACTCTGTGGGACGTTCAAGAACCCACACACTATTCGAAAAGAGTAGGGGACGTAGTTCCCGGTGTTGTGGTCTATCTTCATCACTTACATCATCACTCATCATGGGTTGGGAGGGTTCAGTGGGCTCATAAATGGACTGATACCGGCTGCCATCGGCGCCCTTAGTATGCTGATGTCCGAGCCCACTGCAGAAAGCTATGTAAAGAGGACATGTATGTTTGTCCTCTCAATCGCGACATTTACATTTACATTTACATTTACACAAGGGGTTACAGGGGGTTACAGGGGGTTACAACGGGTTACAAGGGGCTTACAAAGGGTTACAAGAGGTTACAGGGGTTTACAGGAGGTTACAAGGGGTTACAGAAGGCTACGAGGGGTTACAGGGGGCTACTAGGGGTTACAGGGGCTTACCAAAGGTTACAAAAGGTTACAGGGGGTTACAGAGAGTTACAACGGGTTACAGGGGGTTACAGGGGGTTACAAAGGGTTACAGACGGTTACAAGAGGTTACATGAGGTTACAGGGGATTACAAGGGGTTACATGAGGTTAAAAGCGGCTACAGGAGGTTACAAGGGGTTAAAGGGGATTACAGGGGGTTAAGAGGAGTTACAGAAGGTTACAAGGGGTTAGAGGGAGTTCCAGGGATTACAAGTGGTAACAAAGGGTTACAGGGGGTTACAAGAGGTTACAAGGGGTTACAAGGGGTTACAGAAGGTTACAAGGGCTTACTGGGGGTCACAATTGGTTACTGAAGGCTACGAGGGATTACAGGGGGTTAAAAGGGATTACAGAGGGTTACAAGGGGTTACAGAAGGTTACAAGGGGTTCGAAGAGGTTACAGGGGTTCACAGGGGGTTACAAGGGGCTTACAAAGGGTTACAAGAGGTTACAGGAGTTTACAGGAGGTTACAAGGGGTTACAGAAGGCTACGAGGGGTTACAGGGGGCTACTAGGGGTTACAGGGGCTTACCAAAGGTTACAAAAGGTTACAGGGGGTTACAGAGAGTTACAACGGGTTACAGGGGGTTACAGGGGGTTACAAAGGGTTACAGACGGTTACAAGAGGTTACATGAGGTTACAGGGGATTACAAGGGGTTACATGAGGTTAAAAGCGGCTACAGGAGGTTACAAGGGGTTAAAGGGGATTACAGGGGGTTAAGAGGAGTTACAGAAGGTTACAAGGGGTTAGAGGGAGTTCCAGGGATTACAAGTGGTAACAAAGGGTTACAGGGGGTTACAAGAGGTTACAAGGGGTTACAAGGGGTTACAGAAGGTTACAAGGGCTTACTGGGGGTCACAATTGGTTACTGAAGGCTACGAGGGATTACAGGGGGTTAAAAGGGATTACAGAGGGTTACAAGGGGTTACAGAAGGTTACAAGGGGTTCGAAGAGGTTACAGGGGTTCACAGGGGGTTACAAGGGGTTACAGAAGGCTACGAGAGGTTACAGGAGGTTACAAGGGGTTACAAAGTGTTACAGAAGGTTACAAGGAGTTACAGGGGGTTAGAGGGGTTTACAATGGGTTACAGGGGGTTACAAGGGGTTACAGGGGGTTACAAAGGGTTAAACGAGGTTACAGGGGGTTACAAGGGGATACAGGAGGTTACAGGGCGTTACATGGGGTTTCAGGGGGCTACAAGGGGTTACAGAAGGTTACAAAGGGTTACAGGGGGTTACAAAGGGTTACAACGAGTTACAGGGGGTTACAAGGGGTTACACGAGTTTACGGGGGGTTAAAACGGGTTACAAGGGGTCACAGGAAATTAAATAAGATTACAAGGGGTAACAGAGTGTTACAAGGGGCTACCGAAGGCTTTGAAAGATTACAGGGGGTTACAAAGGGTTCCAAGGGGTTACAGAGGTTTACAGGGAGTAACAAAGGGTTACAGAAGGTTACGAGGGGTTACAGGGGGCTACAAGGGGTTGGGAGGGGTTACAGAAAATAAAGAAAAATTACAGGGGGCTACATTGGGTTACAGGGGGTTACAGGGGGTCACAAAGAGTTACAGAGGCTTAAAAGGGTTTACAGGAGGTTACAGGGGGTTACAAGGGGTTACAGGGAGTTACAGCCGGTTAAAACGGGTTACAAAAGGTCACAGCCAGTTAAAAGAGGTTACAAAGGGTAACTGGGGGTTACAAGGAGTTACTGAAGGCTACGAGGGATTACAGAGGGTTACAAGGGGATACAGGAGGTTACAGAAGGCTACGAGGAGTTACAGCGGGTTACAAGGGGATACAAGGGGTTACAAAAGGTTAAACGGGGTTACAGGGGGTTACAACGGGTTACAGCGGATCACAGGGAATTAAAACAGGTTAGAAGGGCTAACAGGGTGTTGCAAGGGGTTACCGAAGGCTACGAGGGCTTATAGGGGGATACAAGAAGTTACAGGAGGTTACAAGGGGTTACAGGGGGTTACAGGGGTTACATTAAGTTGCACAGGGTTACAAAGGGTAACAAACGGTTACAAGGGGCCACAGTGGGTTACAAGGGGTTACAGGAAAATAAAAGAGGTTACAAGGGGTTACAGGAGGTTACAGGGGGTTACAGGGGATTACAGGCGGTTACAAAGGGTTACAGAAGGTTACAAGGGGTTACAGGGAGTTCCAGGGATTACAAGTGGTAACAAAGGAATACAGGGGGTTACAAGGGGTTACAAGAGGTTACAAGGGGTTTCAGGGGGTTATAAGGGGTTAAAAGGGGTTAAAATAGGTTACAAGGGGTTACAGGAGGTTACAGGGGGTTACAGGGGATTACAGGGGTTTACAAGGAGGTACAGAAAGTTACAAAGGGTTACAGGGAGTTCCATGGATGACAAGTGGTACCAAAGGGTTACAGGAGGTCACAAGAGGTTACAAAAGGTTACAAGGGGTTACAGGGGGTTACAGAAGGTTACAAGGGGTTACACGGGGTTACAGGGGGTTAGAAGGGGTTACAGAAAGTTACAATGGGTTACAGGGGGTTACATTAAGTTACACAGGGTTACAGAGGGTTACAAGTGGTTACAAGGGGCTACAGGGGGTTAGAGGGGGTTACAGGGGGTTACAGGGGGTTATAGGGGGTTTAAAGGGGTTAGAGAAGATTACAAGGGGTTTCAGGAAATTACAGGGGGTTAAAACGGGTTAAAAAGCTCACAGGCAATTAAAAGAGGTTACAAGGGGTAACAGGGGTTTAGAAGGAGTTACTGAAGGCTACGAGGGGTTACAATGGGTTACAGGGGGTTACATTAAGTTACACAGGGTTACAGAGGGTTACAAGTGGTTACAAGGGGCTACAGGGGGTTAGAGGGGGTTACAGGAGGTTACAGGAGGTTTCAGGGGATTCAGGGGGTTACAAGGAGTTACAGAAGGTTACAGGGGGTTACAGGGGGTTACAGGGGGTTATAGGGGGTTTAAAGGGGTTAGAGAAGATTACAAGGGGTTTCAGGAAATTACAGGGGGTTAAAACGGGTTAAAAAGCTCACAGGCAATTAAAAGAGGTTACAAGGGGTAACAGGGGTTTAGAAGGAGTTACTGAAGGCTACGAGGGATAAACGAGGGGTAACAAGGGGTTACAGGGGGTTAGAAGGGGTTTGAAAGGGTTTCAAGGGTTTACAGGGGGTTACAAGGGGTTACAGAAGGCTACGAGGGGTTACCGGGGGTTAAAAAGGGGTTACAAGCGGTTACAGAAGGTTACAAGGGGTTACAGGGGGTTAAAGGGGGTTACAAGGGGTTAAAAGAGGTTACAAGGGGTTACAGGAGGTTACAGGGAGTTACAGGGGATTACAGGGGTTTACAAGAAATTACAGAAGGTTACAAAGGGTTACAGGGAGTGCCAGGGATTACAAGTGGTAACGAAGGGTTACAGGGGGTTACAAAAGCTTACAAGAGGTTACAAGGGGTTACAGGGGGTTACAGAAGGTTACAAAGGGTGAGAGTGGGTTACAGAGGGTTACAAGGGGTTACACGGGATTACAGGGGGTTAGAAGGGGTTACAGAAAGTTACAAGGGGTTACAGGGGGTTAAAGGGGGTTCGACGCGTTACAGGGGGTTTCAAGGGGTTACAGGTGGTTATAAGGGGTTACAGGGGGTTACAAGGGGTTTCATTAAGTTACACAGGGTTACAGAGGGTTACAAGCGGTTACAAGGGGTTACAGGAGGGTACAAGGGGTTACAGGAGGTTACAAGGGGTTACAAGAAGGTACAGGGGGTTACAAAGGGTGACAGGGAATTACAGACGGTTACAACGGGTTAGACGCGGTTACAGGGGATTACAAGGGGTTAGAGGGGGTTACAGGTGTTACATTAAGTTGCAGAGAGTTACAGATCCACCGATCTACCGATCCAGAAATCTATAGATCCAACGAACTATAGATCTAGCAATCTACAGATCCAGCAATCTAGCGATCCAGCGATCTATAGATCCAGCGATCTATAGATCTAGCGATCTACAGATCAAGCGATCTACAAATCCAGCGATCTTACGACCCAGTGATCTATAGATCCAGCGATCTACAGCTCCAGCGATCTACCGATCCAGCGATCTACCGATCCAGCGATCTACCGATCGAGCGATCTACAGATCGAGCGATTTAACGATCCAGCGATCTACCGATCCAGCGACCTACAGATCCAGCGATCTACAGATCCAGCGATCTAACGATCCAGCCATCTACAGATCCAGCGATCTACAGATCCAGCGATCTATAGATCCAGCGATCTCTAAATAAAGCGATCTACCAATCCAACGATCTACGGATCCAGCGATCTACCGATCCAGAGATCTATAGATACAACGATCTATAGATCTAGCTATCTACAGATCCAGCAATCTACCGATCCAGAGATCTATAGATCCAGCGATCTATAGATCTAGCGATCTACAGATCCAGCGATCTACAAATCCAGCGATCTTACGACCCAGCGATCTATGCATCCAGCGATCTACAGCTCCAGCGATCTACCGATCAAGCGATCTAACGATCAAGCGATCTATAGATCCAGCGATCTACAGCTCCAGCGATCTACCGATCCAGCGATCTACCGATCGAGCGATCTACAGATCGAGCGATTTAATGATCCAGCGATCTACAGATCCAGCGATCTACCGATCCAGCGATCTACCGATCAAGCGATCTAACAATCCAGCGATCTACAGCTCTAGCGATCTACAGATCCAGCGATCTACAGATCCAGCGATCTAACGATCCAGCGCTCTACAGATCAAGCGACCTACAGATCTACAGATCCAACGATCAAACAATCCAGCGATCTATAGATCCAACGATCTGCAGCTCCAGCGATCTACCGATCGAGCGATCTACAAATCCAGCGATCTATAGATCCAGCGATCTATAGATCTAGCAATCTACATATCAAGTAATCTACCGATCCAGCAATCTACCGATCCAGCTATCTACAGATCAAGCGATCTACAGATCCAGCGATCTATAGATCCAGCGATCTACCGATCCAGCAATCTACCGATCCAGCGATCTATAGATCTAGCGATCTACACATCCAGCAATCTACCGGTCCATCTATCTAGAGATCCAGCGATCTATAGATCCAGCGATCTACCGATCTACAGATCCAGCGATCTAGAACTTCAGCGATCTACCGATCCAGCGATATTACGATCCATCGATCTACAGAGCCAAAGATCTATAGATCCAGCGATCTACAGATCTAGCGATCTACCGATCCAGCGATCTACAGATCCAGCGATCTACCGATCCAGCGATCAACAGATCCAGCGACCTACTGATCCAGCGATCTACAGATCCAGCGATGTAACAATCCAGCGATCTACAGATCCAGCGATTTACAGATACAGCGATCTATACATCCAGCGATCTACCGATCCAGCGATCTACGAATCCACCAATCTACCGATCCAGCTATCTACGGATCCAGCTATCTATAGATCCAACGATCTACCGATCTACAGATCCAGCGATCTACAAATCCAGCGATCTACTGATCCAGGGATCTTACGATCCAGCGATCTACAGCTCTAGCGATCTAACGATCCAACGATCCATAGATCCAGCGATCTACAGCTCCAGCGATCTACCAATCCAGCGATCAACAGATCCAGCGATCTACTGATCTACCGATCTACAGATCCAGCGATCTACCGATAAATTGATCAACAGATCCAGCGATCTACTGATCCAGCAATTTACAGATCCAGCGATGTAACGATCCAGCGATCTAAAAATCCAGCGATCTAGAGATCCAGCGATCTACATCTCCAGTGATCTACCGATCCAGCGATCTACAGATCAAGCGATCTACCGATCCAGCGATCTACGAATCCAGCGACCTATAGATCCAACGATCTATAGATCTAGCGATCTACAGATCCAGCAATCTACCGATCCAGCTATCTACAGATCTAGCGATTTATAGATCGAGCGAACTACCGATCTACAGATCCAGCGATCTACAAATCCAGCGATGTACCGATCCAGCGCTCTTACGATCCAGCTATCTACAGCTCCAGCGATCTAACGATCCAACGATCTATAGATCCAGCGATCTACAGCTCCAGCGATCTACTGATCCAGCGATCTAGAGATCCAGCGATGTAACGGTCCAGCGATCTTCCGATCCATCGATCTAAAGATCCAGCGATCTATAGATCCAGTGATATACAGCTCCAGCGATCTACCGATCCAGAGATCTACAGATCCAGCGATCTACCGATCCAGCGATCTACAAATCCAGCAATCTAACGATCCAGCGATCTACAGATCCAAAGATCTATCGATCCAGCGATCTATAGATCATGCAATGTACAGCTCCAGCGATCTACCGATCCAGCGATCTACAGATCTACAGATCCAGCGATCTAACAATACAGCGATCTATAGATCCAGCGATTTACAGCTCCAGCGATCTACCGATCCAGCGATCTACAGATCCATCGATCTATAAATCCAGCGATCTATAGATCTAGCAATCTACAGATCCAGGAATCTACCGATCCAGCTATCTACAGATCCAGCGATCTATACATCCAGCGATCTACAGATCCGGCGATCTACCGATCCAGCAATCTACCGATCCAGCGATCTACAGATCCAGCGATCTATAGATCCAGCGATCTACAGCTCCAGCGATCTACCGATCCAGCGATCTACAGATCCATCGATCTATAAATCCAGCGATCTATAGATCTAGCAATCTACAGATCCAGCAATCTACCGATCCAGCTATCTACAGATCCAGCGATCTATACATCCAGCGATCTACAGATCCGGCGATCTACCGATCCAGCAATCTACCGATCCAGCGATCTACAGATCCAGCGATCTATAGATCCAGCAATCTACAGCTCCAGTAATCTACCGATCCAGCGATCTACAGATCCAGCAATCTACCGATCCAGCTATCTACAGATCTAGCGATTTATAGATCGAGCGATCTACCGATCTACAGATCCAGCGATCTACAAATCCAGCGATCTACCGATCCAGCGCTCTTACGATCCAGCGATCTAAAGCTCCAGCGATCTAACGATCCAACAATCTATAGATCCAGCGATCTACAGCTCCAGCGAGCTACCAATCCAGCGATCAACAGATCCAGCGATCTACTGATCCACCGATCTACAGATCCAGCGATCTACCGATAAATTAATCAACAGATCCAGCGATCTTCTGATCCAGCAATTTACAGATCCAGCGATCTACAGATCAAGCGATCTACCGATCCAGCGATCTACTGATCCAGCGATCTAGAGATCCAGCGATGTAACGATCCAGCGATCTAAAGATCCAGCGATCTACCGATCCAGCGATCTACAGATCCAGCGATCTACCGATCCAGCGATCTACAGATCTACAGATCCAGCGATCTAACAATCCAGCGATCTATAGATCCAGCGAACTACAGCTCCAGCGATCTACCGATCTAGCGATCTACCGATCCAGCGATCTACAGATCTACAGGTCCAGCGATCTAACAATCCAGCGATCTACCAATAAAGCGATCTACAGATCCAGCGATCTATAGATCCAGCGATCTATAGATCTAGCAATCTATAGATCCAGCAATCTACCGATCCAGCTATCTACAGATTCAGCGATCTATACATCCAGCGATCTACATATCCGGCGATCTACCGATCCAGCAATCTACCCATCCAGCGATGTACAGATCCAGCAATCTACAGCTCCAGCGATCTACCGATCCAGCGATGTACAGATCCAGCGATCTACCGATCCAGCGATTTAACGATCCAGCGATCTACAGATCTAGCGATCTACCGATCAAGCGATCTTCCGATCCAGCAATCTAACGGTCCAGCGATCTACAGCTCTAGCGATCTACAGCTCCAGCGATCTACCGATCCAGCGATCTATAGATCCAGCGATCTACCGATCCAGCGATCTACCGATCCAGCGATCTACAGATCAAGCGATCTAACGATCCAGCGATCTATAGATCCAGCGATCTACCGATCCAGCGATCTACTGATCCAGCGATTTACAGTTCCATCGATGTAACGATCCAGCGATCTACCGATCCAGCGATCTAAAGATCCTGGGATCTGTAGATCCAGCGATCTACAGCTCCAGCCATCTACCGGTCCAGCGATCTACAGATCCAGCGATCTACCGATCCAGCGATCTACAGATCCATCGATCTAACGATCCAGCGATCTACAGAACCAGAGATCTATCGATCCAGCGATCTATAGATTAAACGATCTACAGCTCAAGCGATCTACCGATCCAGCGATCTAGAGATTTACAGATCCAGCGATCTGACAATCCAGCGATCTACAGCTTCAGCGATCTACTGATCTAGCGATCTACTGATCCAGCGATCTACAGATCCAGCGATCTATAGATCCAGCGATCTATAGATCTAGCGATCTACAGATCCAGCGATCTACAAATCCAGCGATCTTACGACCCAGCGATCTATACATCCAGCGATCTATAGCTCCAGCGATCTACCGATCCAGCGATCTAACGATCAAGCGATCTGTAGATCCAGCGATCTACCGATCCAGCGATCTACCGATCGAGCGATCTATAGATCGAGCGATTTAACGATCCAGCGATCTACAGATCCAGCGATCTACCGATCCAGCGATCTACCGATCCAGCGATCTAACGATCCAGCGATCTACAGCTCTACCGATCTACAGATCCAGCGATTTACAGATCCAGCGATCTAACGATCCAGCGATCTACAGATCCAGCGATCTACAGATCTACAGATCCAACGATCAAACAATCCAGCGATCTATAGATCCAACGATCTGCAGCTCCAGCGATCTAGCGATCGAGCGATCTACAAATCCAGCGATCTATAGTTCTAGCAATCTACATATCAAGCAATCTACCGATCGAGCAATCTACCGATCCAGCTATCTACAATTCAAGCGATCTATAGATCCCGCGATCTACCGATCCAGCAATCTACCGATCCAGCGATCTATAGATCTAGCGATGTACACATCCAGCAATCTACCGATCCATCTATCTAGACATCCAGCGATCTACCGATCTACAGATCCAGCGATCTAGAAATCCAGCGATCTACCGATCCAGCGATATTACGATCCAGCGATCTACAGATCCAGCGATCTACAGATTTAGCGATCTACCGATCCAGCGATCTACCGATCCAGCGATCTACCGATCCAGCGATCTACCGATCCAGCGATCAACAGATCCAGCGGTCTACTGATCCAGCGATCTACAGATCCAGCGATGTAACGATCCAGCGATCTACAGATTCAGCGATTTACAGATCCAGCGATCTTTACATCCAGCGATCTACCGATCCAGCGATCTACGAATCCAGCAATCTATAGATCCAGCGATCTATAGATCTACCGATCTACATATCCACCAATCTACCGATCCAGCGATCTACAGATCCAGCGATCTACAGACCCAGCGATCTAGCAATCCAGCGATCTACAGATCCAGCGATCTACCGATCCAGCGATCTACCGATCCAGCGAGCAACAGATCCAGCGATCTACTGATCCAGCGATCTACAGACCCAGCGATGTAACGATCCAGCGATCTACAGATCCAGCGATTTACAGATCCAGCGATCTATACGTCCAGCGATCTACCGATCCAGCGATCTACTGATCCAGCGATCTAGAGATCCAGCGATCTAACGATCCAGCGATCTACAGATCTAGATATCTATCGATCCAGCGATCTATAGATCCAACGATCTACAGCTCAAGCGATCTACCCATCCAGCGATCTAGAGATCCACAGATCCAGCGATCTGACAATCGAGCGATCTATAGATCCAGCGAACTACAGCTTCAGCGATCTACCGATCTAGCGATCTACTGATCCAGTGATCTACAGATCCAGCGATCTATAGATCCAGCGATCTATAGATCTAGCGATCTACAGATCCAGCGATCTATAAATCCAGCGATCTTACGACCCAGCGATCTATACATCCAGCGATCTACAGCTCCAGCGATCTACCGATCCAGCGATCTAACGATCAAGCGATCTGTAGATCCAGCGATTTACAGCTCCAGCGATCTACCGATCCAGCGATCTACCGATCGAGCGATCTACAGATCGAGCGATTTAACGATCCAGCGATCTACAGATCCAGCGATCTTCCGATCCAGCGATCTACCGATCCAGCGATCTAACGATCCAGCGATCTAACGATCCAGCGATCTACAGCTCTAGCGATCTACAGATCCAGCGATCTACAGATCCAGCGATCTACAAATCTACGGATCCAACGATCAAACAATCCAGCGATCTATAGATCCAACGATCTGCAGCTCCAGCGATCTACCGATCGAGCGATCTACAAATCCAGCGATCTATAGATCCAGCGATCTATAGATGTGGCAATCTACATATCAAGCAATATACCGATCCAGCAATCTACCGATCCAGCTATCTACAGATCAAGCGATCTATAGATCGAGCTATCTATAGATCCAGCGATCTACCGATCCAGCAATCTACCGATCCATCTATCTAGAGATCCAGCGATCTATAGATCCAGCGCTCTACCGATCTACAGATCCAGCGATCTAGAAATCCAGCGATCTACAGATCCAGCGATCTACTGATCCAGCGATCTACAGACTCAGCGATGTAACGATCCAGCGACCTACAGATCCAGCGATTTACAGATCCAGCGATCTATACGTTCAGCGATCTACCGATCCAGCGATCTACTGATCCAGCGATCTAGAGATCCAGCGATCTAACGATCCAGCGATCTAAAGATCTAGATATCTATCGATCCAGCGATCTATAGATCCAACGATCTACAGCTCAAGCGATCTACCGATTCAGCGATCTAGAGATCTACAGATCCAGCGATCTGACCATCCAGCGATCTATAGATCCAGCGATCTACCGATCCAGCAATCTACCGATCCATCTATCTAGAGATCCAGCGATCTATAGATCCAGCGATCTATAGATCCAGCGATCTACCGATCTACAGATCCAGCGATCTAGAAATCCAGCGATCTACCGATCCAGCGATATTACGATCCAGCGATCTACAGTTCCAGCGATCTACAGATCCAGCGATCTACAGATCCAGCGATCTACAGATCCAGCGATCTACCGATCCAGCGATCTACCGATCCAGCGATCTACAGATCCAGCGATGTAACGATCCAGCGATCTACAGATCCAGCGACTTACAGATCCAGCGATTTATACATCCAGCGATCTATCGATCCAGCGATCTACGAATCCAGCAATCTATAGATCCAGCGATCTATAGATCTACCGATCTAGAGATCCACCAATCTACCGATCCAGCTAGCTACAGATCCAGCGATATATAGATCCAGCGATCTACCGATCTACAGATCCAGCGATCTACAAATACACCGATCTACTGATCCAGCGATCTTACGATCCAGCGATCTACAGCTCTAGCGATCTAACGATCCAACGATCCATAGATCCAGCGATCTACAGCTCCAGCGATCTACCGATCCAGCGATCAAAAGATCCAGCGATCTACTGATCCACCGATCTACAGATCCAGCGATATACCGATAAATTGATCAACAGATCCAGCGATCTACTGATCCAGCAATTTACAGATCCAGCGATCTACAGATCAAGGGATCTACCGATCCAGCGATCTACGAATCCAGCGATCTATAGATCCAGCGATCTATAGATCTAGGGATCTACAGATCCATCAATCTACCGATCCAGCGATCTATACATCCAGCGATCTATAGATCTAGCGATCTACAGATCCAGCGATCTACAAATCCAGCGATCTACCGATCCAGCAACCCTACGACCCCGCGATCTATAGATCCACCGATCTACAGCTCCAGCGATCTACCGATCGAGCGATCTAACGATCAAGCGATCTATACATCCAGCGATCTACAGCTCCAGGGATCTACCGATCCAGCGATGTACAGATCCAGCGATCTACCGATCCAGCGATATAACGATCCAGCGATCTACAGATCTAGCGATCTACCGATCAAGCGATCTTCCGATCCAGTGATCTAACGATCCAGCGATCTACAGCTCTAGCGATCTACAGCTCCAGCGATCTACCGATCCAGCGATCTACAGATCCAGGGATCTACCGATACCAGCGATCTACAGATCCAGCGATCTACAGATCTACAGATCCAGCGATCTAACAATCCAGCGATCTATAGATCCAGCGATCTACAGCTCCAGCGATCTACAAATCCAGCGATCTATAGATCCAGCGATCTATAGATCCAGCAATCTACCGATCCAGCGATCTACCGATCCAGCGATCTACCGATCCAGCGATCTATCGATCCATTGATCTACAGATCCAGTAATCTACCGATCCATCTATCTACAGATCCAGCGATCTACCGATCTACAGATCCAGCGATCTAAAAATCCAGCGATCTACCGATCCACCGATCTACAGATCCAGCGATCTATATATCAAGCGATCTATAGATCCAGCGATCTACAGATCCAGCGATCTACTGATCCAGCGATCTACAGATCCATCGATCTACCGATCCATCGATCTACCGATCCAGCGATCTACAGATCCAGCGATCTAACGATCCAACGATATATAGGTCCAGCGATCTATAGCTCCAGCGATCTACCGATCCAGCGATCTACAGATCGAGCGATATAACGATCCAGCGATCTATAGATCCAGCGGTCTACAGGTCCAGCGATCTACTGATCCAGCGATCAACCGATCCAGCGATCTACCGATCCAGCGATCTATACGTCCAGCGATCTACAGATGCGGCGATCTACCTATCCAGCGATCTACAGATCCAGAGATCTATCGATCCAGCGATCTATAGATCATGCAATCTACAACTCCAGCGATCTACCGATCCAGCGATCTACAGATCTCCAGATCCAGCGATCTATAGATCCAGCGATCTACAGCTCCAGCGATCTACCGATCCAGCGATCAACCGATCCAGCGATCTACAGATCAAGCGATCTAACGATCCAGCGATCTATAGATCCAGCGATCTACAGCTCCAGCGATCTACCGATCCAGCGATCTAAAGATCCAGGGATCTATAGATCCAGCGATCTACAGCTCTAGCGATGTACCGATCCAGAGATCTATCGATCCAGCGATCTATAGATCCAGTGATCTACAGCTCAAGCGATCTACCGATTCAGCGATCTAGACATCTACAGATCCAGCGATCTGACAACCCAGCGATCTATAGATCCAGCGATCTACAGCTTCAGCGATCTACCGATCTTGCGATCTACTGATCCAGCGATCTATAGATTCAGCGATCTATAGATCCAGCGATCTATAGATCTAGCATTCTACAGATCCAGCAATCTACCGATCCAGCTATCTACAGATCCAGCGATCTATAGATCCAGCAATCTATAGATTCAGCGATGTACAGATCCAGCGATCTACCGATCCAGCGATCTATACGTCCAGCGATCTACAGATCCGGCGATCTACCGATCCAGCGATCTACAGATCCAGAGATCTATCTATCCAGCGATCTATAGATCATGCAATCTACAGCTCCAGCGATCTACAGATCTCCAGATCCAGCGATCTAACAATCCAGCGATCTAACAATCCAGCGATCTATAGATCCAGCGATCTACAGCTCCAGCGATCTACCGATCCAGCGATCAACCGATCCAGCGATCAACCGATCCAGCGATCTACAGATCCAGCGATCTATAGATGTAGCGATCTATACGTCCAGCGATCTACAGATCCGGCGATCTACCGATCCAGCGATCAACCGATCCAGCCATCTACAGATCCAGCGATCTATAGATGTAGCGATCTATAGATGTAGCGATCTATACGTCCAGCGATCTACAGATCCGGCGAGCTACCGATCCAGCGATCTACAGATCAAGCGATCTAACGATCCAGCGATCTATAGATCCAGCGATCTACAGCTCCAGCGATCTACCGATCCAGCGATCTAAAGATCCAGGGATCTATAGATCCAGCGATCTACAGCTCTAGCGATGTACCGATCCAGAGATCTATCGATCCAGCGATCTATAGATCCAGTGATCTACAGCTCTAGCGATCTACCGATTCAGCGATCTAGAGATCTACAGATCCAACGATCTGACAATCCAGCGATCTATAGATCCAGCGATCTACAGCTTCAGCGATCTACCGATCTTGCGATCTACTGATCCAGCGATCTATAGATTCAGCGATCTTTAGATCCAGCGATCTATAGATCTAGCATTCTACAGATCCAGCAATCTACCGATCCAGCTATCTACAGATCCAGCGATCTATAGATCCAGCAATCTATAGATTCAGCGATGTACAGATCCAGCGATCTATACGTCCAGCGATCTGCAGATCCGGCGATCTACCGATCCAGCGATCTACAGATCCAGAGATCTTTCGATCCAGCGATCTATACGTCCAGCGATCTACAGATTCGGCGATCTACCGATCCAGCGATCTACAGATCCAGAGATCTATCTATCCAGCGATCTATAGATCATGCAATCTACAGCTCCAGCGATCTACAGATCTCCAGATCCAGTGATCTAACAATCCAGCGATCTAACAATCCAGCGATCTATAGATCCAGCGATCTACAGCTCCAGCGATCTACCGATCCAGGGATCAACCGATCCAGCGATCTACAGATCCAGCGATCTATAGATGTAGCGATCTATACGTCCAGCGATCTACAGATCCAGCGATCTACCGATCCAGCGATCTACAGATCAAGCGATCTAACGATCCAGCGATCTATAGATCCAGCGATCTACAGCTCCAGCGATCTACCGATCCAGCGATCTAAAGATCCAGGGATCTATAGATCCAGCGATCTACAGCTCCAGCGATGTACCGATCCAGAGATCTATCGATCCAGCGATCTATAGATCCAGTGATCTACAGCTCAAGCGATCTACCGATTCAGCGATCTAGAGATCTACAGATCCAGCGATCTGACAATCCAGCGATCTATAGATCCAGCGATCTACAGCTTCAGCGATCTACTGATCTTGCGATCTACTGATCCAGCGATCTACAGATTCAGCGATCTATAGATCCAGCGATCTATAGATCTAGCATTCTACAGATCCAGCAATCTACCGATCCAGCTATCTACAGATCCAGCGATCTATAGATCCAGCAATCTATAGATTCAGCGATGTACAGATCCAGCGATCTACCGATCCAGCGATCTATACGTCCAGCGATCTACAGATCCGGCGATATACCGATCCAGCGATCTACAGATCCAGAGATCTATCGATCCAGCGATCTATAGATCATGCAATCTACAGCTCCAGCGATCTACCGATTTAGCGATCTACAGATCTCCAGATCCAGCGACCTAACAATCCAGCGATCTATAGATCCAGCGATCTACAGCTCCAGCGATCTACTAATCCAGCGATCTATAGATCCAGCGATCTATAGATCCAGCGATCTATAGATGCAACGATCTATAGATCTAGGGATCTACAGATCCAGCAATCTACCGCTCCAGCGATCTATACATCCAGCGATCTATAGATCTAGCGATCTACAGATCCAGCGATCTACAAATCCAACGATCTACCGATCCAGCTTCCCTACCACCCTGCGATCTATAGATCCACCGATCTACAGCTCCAGCGATCTACCGATCCAGCGATCTAACGATCAAGCGATCTATACATCCAGCGATCTACAGCTCCAGCGATCTACCGATCCAGCGATGTACAGATCCAGCGATCTACCGATCCATCGATTTAACGATCCAGCGATCTACAGATCTAGCGATCTACCGATCCAGCGATCTTCCGATCCAGCGATCTAACGATCCAGCGATCTACAGCTCTAGCGATCTACAGCTCCAGCGATCTACCGATCCAGCGATCTACCGATGCAGCGATCTACAGATTCAACGATCTGTAGATCCAGCGAGCTATACATCCAGCGATCTACAGATCCGCCGATCTACCGATCCAGCGATCTGCCGATCCAGCGATCTACAGATCAAGCGATCTGCCGAACCAGTGATCTACAGATCAAGCGATCTACCGATCCAGCGATGTACTGATCCAGCGATCTACAGATCCAGCTATCTACGGATCCAGCGATCTATAGATCCAGCGATCTACCGATCTACAGATCCAGCGATCTACAAATCCAGCGATCTACTGATCCAGCGATCTTACGATCCAGCGATCTACAGCTCTAGCGATCTAACGATCCAACGATCCATAGATCCAGCGATCTACAGCTCTAGCGATCTACCGATCCAGCGATCAACAGATCCAGCGATCTACTGATCCACCGATCTACAGATCCAGCGATCTACCGATAAATTGATCAACAGATCCAGCGATCTACTGATCCAGCAATTTACAGATCCAGCGATGTAACGATCCAGCGATCTAAAAATCCAGCGATCTATAGATCCAGCGATCTACATCTCCAGTGATCTACCGATCCAGCGATCTACAGATCAAGCGATCTACCGATCCAGCGATCTACGAATCCAGCGACCTATAGATCCAACGATCTATAGATCTAGCGATCTACAGATCCAGGAATCTACCGATCCAGCTATCTACAGATCTAGCTATTTATAGATCGAGCGAACTACCGATCTACAGATCCAGCGATCTACAAATCCAGCGATGTACCGATCCAGCGCTCTTACGATCCAGCGATCTACAGCTCCAGCGATCTGACGATCCAACGATCTATAGATCCAGCGATCTACAGCTCCAGCGATCTACTGATCCAGCGATCTAGAGATCCAGCGAGGTAACGATCCAGCGATCTTCCGATCCATCGATCTAAAGATCCAGCGATCTATAGATCCAGTGATATACATCTCCAGAGATCTACAGATCCAGTGTTCTACCGATCCAGCGATCTACAAATCCAGCAATCTAACGATCCAGCGATCTACAGATCCAAAGATCTATCGATCCAGCGATCTATAGATCATGCAATCTACAGCTCCAGCGATCTACAGATCTCCAGATCCAGCGATCTAACAATCCAGCGATCTAACAATCCAGCGATCTATAGATCCAGCGATCTACAGCTCCAGCGATCTACCGATCCAGCGATCAACCGATCCAGCGATCAACCGATCCAGCGATCTACAGATCCAGCGATCTATAGATGTAGCGATCTATACGTCCAGCGATCTACAGATCCGGCGATCTACCGATCCAGCGATCAACCGATCCACCCATCTACAGATCCAGCGGTCTATAGATGTAGCGATCTATAGATGTAGCGATCTATACGTCCAGCGATCTACAGATCCAGCGATCTACCGATCCAGCGATCT
Source organism: Porites lutea (assembly GCF_958299795.1). Lineage (NCBI taxonomy): Eukaryota > Metazoa > Cnidaria > Anthozoa > Scleractinia > Poritidae > Porites > Porites lutea. The sequence goes on along the minus strand of NC_133201.1, from coordinate 27,980,564 downwards.
ACAGATCAAGCGATCTAACGATCCAGCGATCTATAGATCCAGCGATCTACAGCTCCAGCGATCTACCGATCCAGCGATCTAAAGATCCAGGGATCTATAGATCCAGCGATCTACAGCTCTACCGATGTACCGATCCAGAGATCTATCGATCCAGCGATCTATAGATCCAGTGATCTACAGCTCAAGCGATCTACCGATTCAGCGATCTAGAGATCTACAGATCCAGCGATCTGACAATCCAGCGATCTATAGATCCAGCGATCTACAGCTTCAGCGATCCACCGATCTTGCGATCTACTGATCCAGCGATCTATAGATTCAGCGATCTATAGATCCAACGATCTATAGATCTAGCATTCTACAGATCCAGCAATCTACCGATCCAGCTATCTACAGATCCAGTGATCTATAGATCCAGCAATCTATAGATTCAGCGATGTACAGATCCAGCGATCTACCGATCCAGCGATCTATACGTCCAGCGATCTACAGATCCGGCGATCTACCGATCCAGCGATCTACAGATCCAGAGATCTATCGATCCAGCGATCTATACGTCCAGCGATCTACAGATCCGCCGATCTACCGATCCAGCGATCTACAGATCCAGAGATCTATCTATCCAGCGATCTATAGATCTTGCAATCTACAGCTCCAGCGATCTACAGATCTCCAGATCCAGCGATCTAACAATCCAGCGATTTAACAATCCAGCGATCTATAGATCCAGCGATCTACAGCTCCAGCGATCTACCGATCCAGGGATCAACCGATCCAGCGATCTACAGATCCAGCGATCCATAGATGTAGCGATCTATAAGTCCAGCGATCTACAGATCCAGCGATCTACCGATCCAGCGATCTACAGATCAAGCGATCTAACGATCCAGCGATCTATAGATCCAGCGATCTACAGCTCCAGCGATCTACCGATCCAGCGATCTAAAGATCCAGGGATCTATAGATCCAGCGATCTACAGCTCCAGCGATGTACCGATCCAGAGATCTATCGATCCAGCGATCTATAGATCCAGTGATCTACAGCTCAAGCGATCTACCGATTCAGCGATCTAGAGATCTACAGATCCAGCGATCTGACAATCCAGCGATCTATAGATCCAGCGATCTACAGCTTCAGCGATCTACCGATCTTGCGATCTACTGATCCAGCGATCTACAGATTCAGCGATCTATAGATCCAGCGATCTATAGATCCAGCGATCTATAGATCTAGCATTCTACAGATCCAGCAATCTACCCATCCAGCTATCTACAGATCCAGCGATCTATAGATCCAGCAATCTATAGATTCAGCGATGTACAGATCCAGCGATCTACCGATCCAGCGATCTATACGTCCAGCGATCTGCAGATCCGGCGATCTACCGATCCAGCGATCTACAGATCCAGAGATCTATCGATCCAGCGATCTATAGATCATGCAATCTACAGCTCCAGCGATCTACCGATCTAGCGATCTACAGATCTCCAGATCCAGCGACCTAACAATCCAGCGATCTATAGATCCAGCGATCTACAGCTCCAGCGATCTACTAATCCAGCGATCTATAGATCCAGCGATCTATAGATCCAGCGATCTATAGATGCAACGATCTATAGATCTAGGGATCTACAGATTTAGCAATCTACCGCTCCAGCGATCTATACATCCAGCGATCTATAGATTTAGCGATCTACAGATCCAGCGATCTACAAATCCAACGATCTACCGATCCAGCGTCCCTACCACCCTGCGATCTATAGATCCACCGATCTACAGCTCCAGCGATCTACCGATCCAGCGATCTAACGATCAAGCGATCTATACATCCAGCGATCTACAGCTCCAGCGATCTACCGATCCAGCGATGTACAGATCCAGCGATCTACCGATCCATCGATTTAACGATCCAGCGATCTACAGATCTAGCGATCTACCGATCCAGCGATCTTCCGATCCAGCGATCTAACGATCCAGCGATCTACAGCTCTAGCGATCTACAGCTCCAGCGATCTACCGATCCAGCGATCTACCGATGCAGCGATCTACAGATTCAACGATCTATAGATCCAGCGAGCTATACATCCAGCGATCTACTGGTCCGCCGATCTACCGATCCAGCGATCTGCCGATCCAGTGATCTACAGATCAAGCGATCTGCCGAACCAGTGATCTACAGATCAAGCGATCTACCGATCCAGCGATCTACTGATCCAGCGATCTACAGATCCAGCTATCTACGGATCCAGCGATCTATAGATCCAGCGATCTACCGATCTACAGATCCAGCGATCTACAAATCCAGCGATCTACTGATCCAGCGATCTTACGATCCAGCGATTTACAGCTCCAGCGATCTACCGATCCAGCGATCAACAGATCCAGCGATCTACTGATCCACCGATCTACAGATCCAGCGATCTACCGATAAATTGATCAACAGATCCAGCGATCTACTGATCCAGCAATTTACAGATCCAGCGATGTAACGATCCAGCGATCTAAAAATCCAGCGATCTATAGATCCAGCGATCTACATCTCCAGTGATCTCCCGATCCAGCGATCTACAGATCAAGCGATCTACCGATCCAGCGATCTACGAATCCAGCGACCTATAGATCCAACGATCTATAGATCTAGCGATCTACAGATCCAGGAATCTACCGATCCAGCTATCTACAGATCTAGCTATTTATAGATCGAGCGAACTACCGATCTACAGATCCAGCGATCTACAAATCCAGCGATGTACCGATCCAGCGCTCTTACGATCCAGCGATCTACAGCTCCAGCGATCTAACGATCCAACGATCTATAGATCCAGCGATCTACAGCTCCAGTGATCTACTGATCCAGCGATCTAGAGATCCAGCGAGGTAACGATCCAGCGATCTTCCGATCCATCGATCTAAAGATCCAGCGATCTATAGATCCAGTGATATACATCTCCAGCGATCTACCGATCCAGAGATCTACAGATCCAGTGATCTACCGATCCAGCGATCTACAAATCCAGCAATCTAACGATCCAGCGATCTACAGATCCAAAGATCTATCGATCCAGCGATCTATAGATCATGCAATGTACAGCTCCAGCGATCTACCGATCCAACGATCTACAGATCTACAGATCCAGCGATCTAACAATACAGCGATCTATAGATCCAGCGATCTACAGCTCCAGCGATCTACCGATCCATCGATCTACCGATCCAGCCATCTACAGATCCATCGATCTATAAATCCAGCGATCTATAGATCTAGCAATCTACCGATCGAGCAATCTACCGATCCAGCGATCTACAGATCCAGCGATCTAACGATCCAGCGATCTACAGATCCAGAGATCTATCGATCCAGCGATCTATAGATCCAGCGATCTACAGCTCAAGCGATCTACCGATCCAGCGATCTTACGATTAAGCGATCTATACATCCAGCGATCTACAGCTCCAGCGATCTCCCGATCCAGCGATGTACAGATCCAGCGATCTACCGATCCAGCGATTTAACGATCCAGCGATCTACATATCTAGCGATCTACCGATCCAGCGATCTTCCAATCCAGCGATCTAACGATCCAGCGATCTACAGCTCTAGCGATCTACAGCTCCAGCGATGTACCGATCCAGCGATCTACCGATGCAGCATTCTACAGATCCAGCAATGTACCTTTCCAGCTATCTACAGATCCAGCGATCTATAGATCCAGCAATCTATATATTCACCGATCTACAGCTCCAGCGATCTACCGATCCAGCGATCTACAGATCCAGGGAACTACCGATCCAGCGATTTAACGATCCAGCGATCTACAGATCTAGCGATCTACCGATCCAGCGATCTTCCGATCCAGCGATCTAACGATCCAGCGATCTACAGCTCTAGCGATCAACAGATCCAGCGATCTACTGATCCAGCGATCTAGAGATACAGCGATGTAACGATCCAGCGATCTATAGATCCAGCGATCTACCGATCTACAGATCCAGCGATCTACAAATCCAGCGATCTACTGATCCAGCCATCTAGAGATCCAGCGATGTAACCATCCAGCGATCTACAGATCCAGCGATCTACCGATCCAGCGATCTACCGAACCAGCGATCTACCGATCCAGCGATCTATAGATCCAGCGATCTATAGCTCCAGCGATCTACCGATCTAGCGATCTACAAATCCAGCGATCTACCGATCCAGCGATCTATAGATCCAGCGATCTATAGATCCAGCGATCTACAGCTCCAGCGATCTACCGATTCAGCGATCAACAGATCCAGCGATCTATAGATCCAGCAATCTACCGATCCAGCGATCTTCCGAACCAGCGATCTACCGATCCAGCGATCTACAGAACCAGCGATCAACAGATCCAGTGATCTACTGATCCAGCGATCTAGAGATACAGCGATGTAACGATCCAGCGATCTACCGATCTACAGATCCAGCGATCTACAAATCCAGCGATCTACTGATCCAGCGATCTACCGATCCAGCGATCTTCCGAAGCAGCGATCTACCGAACCAGCGATCTACCGATCCAGCGATCTATAGATCCAGCGATCTATAGATCTAGCGATCTACAGATCCACCAATCTACCGATCCAGCGATCTACAGATCCAGCGATCTACCGATCCAGCGATCTACCGAACAAGCGATCTACCGATCCAGCGATCTATAAATCCAGCGATCTATAGATCTAGCGATCTACAGATCCAGCGATATATCGATCCAGCGATCTATAGATCCAGCGATCTATAGCTCCAGCGATCTACCGATCCAGCGATCTACAGATCCAGCGATCTAAGGATCCAGCAATCTATAGATCCATTGATCTACAGCTCCAGCGAACTACCGATTCAGCGATCTACAGATCCAGCGATCTATAGATCCAGCGATCTATAGATCAAGCGATCTACCGATCAAGCGATCTACCGAACCAGCGATCTACAGATTCAGCGATCTATAGAAACAGCGATCTATAGATCTAGCAATCTACAGATCCAGCAATCTACCGATCCAGCTATCTAAAGATCCAGCGATCTATAGATCCAGCGATCTACAACTCCTGCGATCTACCAATCCAGCGATCTTACGATCCAGCGATCTACAGCTCCAGCGATCTAACGATCCAACGATCTATTGATCCAGCGATCTACAGCTCCAGCGATCTACCGATCCAGCGATCAACAGATCCAGCGATCTACTGATCCACCGATCTACGGATCCAGCGATCTACCGATCCATTGATTAGCAGATCCAGCGATCTACTGATCCAGCGATTTACAGATCCAGCGATGTAACGATCCAGCGATCTACCGATCCAGCAATCTAAAGATCCAGCGATCTATAGATCCAGCGATCTACAGCTGCAGCGATCTACCGATCCAGCGATCTACAGATCCATAGATCTATCGATCCAGCAATCTATAGATCGAGCGATCTACAACTCAAGCGATCTACCGATCCAGCGATCTACAGATCTACAGATCCAGCGATCTGACAATCCAGCGATCTACAGCTTCAGCGATCTACCGATCTACCCATCTACCGATCCAGCGATCTACAGAGCCAGCGATGTAACAATCCAGCGATCTACAGATCCAGCGATTTACAGATACAGCGATCTATACATCCAGCGATCTACCGATCCAGCGATCTACGAATCCACCAATCTACCGATCCAGCTATCTACGGATCCAGCTATCTATAGATAAAACGATCTACCGATCTACAGATCCAGCGATCTACAAATCCAGCGATCTACTGATCCAGGGATCTTACGATCCAGCGATCTACAGCTCTAGCGATCTAACGATCCAACGATCCATAGATCCAGCGATCTACAGCTCCAGCGATCTACCGATCCAGCGATCAACAGATCCAGCGATCTACTGATCTACCGATCTACAGATCCAGCGATCTACCGATAAATTGATCAACAGATCCAGCGAACTACTGATCCAGCAATTTACAGATCCAGCGATGTAACGATCCAGCGATCTAAAAATCCAGCGATCTATAGATCCAGCGATCTACATCTCCAGTGATCTACCGATCCAGCGATCTACAGATCAAGCGATCTACCGATCCAGCGATCTACGAATCCAGCGACCTATAGATCCAACGATCTATAGATCTAGCGATCTACAGATCCAGGAATCTACCGATCCAGCTATCTACAGATCTAGCGATTTATAGATCGAGCGAACTACCGATCTACAGATCCAGCGATCTACAAATCCAGCGATGTACCGATCCAGCGCTCTTACGATCCAGCGATCTACAGCTCCAGCGATCTAACGATCCAACGATCTATAGATCCAGCGATCTACAGCTCCAGCGATCTACTGATCCAGCGATCTAGAGATCCAGCGATGTAACGATCCAGCGATCTTCCAATCCATCGATCTAAAGATCCAGCGATCTATAGATCCAGTGATATACAGCTCCAGCGATCTACCGATCCAGAGATCTACAGATCCAGCGATCTACCGATCCAGCGATCTACAGATCCAGCAATCTAACGATCCAGCGATCTACAGATCCAAAGATCTATCGATCCAGCGATCTATAGATCATGCAATGTACAGCTCCAGCGATCTACCGATCCAGCGATCTACAGATCTACAGATCCAGCGATCTAACAATACAGCGATCTATAGATCCAGCGATCTACAGCTCCAGCGATCTACCGATCCATCGATCTACCGATCCAGCCATCTACAGATCCATCGATCTATAAATCCAGCGATCTATAGATCTAGCAATCTACAGATCCAGCAATCTACCGATCCAGCGATCTACAGATCCAGCGATCTATAGATCCAGCGATCTACAGCTCCAGCGATCTACCGATCCAGCGATCTACAGATCCATGGATCTATAAATCCAGCGATCTATAGATCTAGCAATCTACAGATCCAGCAATCTACCGATCCAGCTATCTACAGATCCAGCGATCTATACATCCAGCGATCTACAGATCCGGCGATCTACCGATCCAGCAATCTACCGATCCAGCGATCTACAGATCCAGCGATCTATAGATCCAGCGATCTACAGCTCCAGTAATCTACCGATCCAGCGATCTACAGATCCAGCAATCTACCGATCCAGCTATCTACAGATCTAGCGATTTATAGATCGAGCGATCTACCGATCTACAGATCCAGCGATGTACCGATCCAGCGCTCTTACGATCCAGCGATCTAAAGCTCCAGCGATCTAACGATCCAACAATCTATAGATCCAGCGATCTACAGCTCCAGCGAGCTACCAATCCAGCGATCAACAGATCCAGCGATCTACTGATCCACCGATCTACAGATCCAGCGATCTACCGATAAATTAATCAACAGATCCAGCGATCTTCTGATCCAGCAATTTACAGATCCAGCGATCTACAGATCAAGCGATCTACCGATCCAGCGATCTACTGATCCAGCGATCTAGAGATCCAGCGATGTAACGATCCAGCGATCTACAGATCCAGCGATCTACCGATCCAGCGATCTACAGATCCAGCGATCTACCGATCCAGCGATCTAACAATCCAGCGATCTATAGATCCAGCGAACTACAGCTCCAGCGATCTACCGATCTAGCGATCTACCGATCCAGCGATCTACAGATCTACAGGTCCAGCGATCTAACAATCCAGCGATCTACCAATAAAGCGATCTACAGATCCAGCGATCTATAGATCCAGCGATCTATAGATCTAGCAATCTATAGATCCAGCAATCTACCGATCCAGCTATCTACAGATTCAGCGATCTATACATCCAGCGATCTACATATCCGGCGATCTACCGATCCAGCGATCTACCCATCCAGCGATGTACAGATCCAGCGATCTACAGCTCCAGCGATCTACCGATCCAGCGATGTACAGATCCAGCGATCTACCGATCAAGCGATTTAACGATCCAGCGATCTACAGATCTAGCGATCTACCGATCCAGCGATCTTCCGATCCAGCAATCTAACGGTCCAGCGATCTACAGCTCTAGCGATCTACAGCTCCAGCGATCTACCGATCCAGCGATCTATAGATCCAGCGATCTACCGATCCAGCGATCTACCGATCCAGCGATCTACAGATCAAGCGATCTAACGATCCAGCGATCTATAGATCCAGCGATCTACCGATCCAGCGATCTACTGATCCAGCGATTTACAGTTCCATCGATGTAACGATCCAGCGATCTAACGATCCAGCGATCTAAAGATCCTGGGATCTGTAGATCCAGCGATCTATAGCTCCAGCGATCTACCGATCAAGCGATCTACAGATCCAGCGATCTACCGATCCAGCGATCTACAGATCCATCGATCTAACGATCCAGCGATCTACAGAACCAGAGATCTATCGATCCAGCGATCTATAGATTAAACGATCTACAGCTCAAGCGATCTACCGATCCAGCGATCTAGAGATCTACAGATCCAGCGATCTGACAATCCAGCGATCTATAGATCCAGCGATCTACAGCTTCAGCGATCTACTGATCTAGCGATCTACTGATCCAGCGATCTACAGATCCAGCGATCTATAGATCCAGCGATCTATAGATCTAGCGATCTACAGATCCAGCGATCTACAAATCCAGCGATCTTACGACCCAGCGATCTATACATCCAGCGATCTATAGCTCCAGCGATCTACCGATCCAGCGATCTAACGATCAAGCGATCTGTAGATCCAGCGATCTACCGATCCAGCGATCTACCGATCGAGCGATTTAACGATCCAGCGATCTACAGATCCAGCGATCTACCGATCCAGCGATCTACCGATCCAGCGATCTAACGATCCAGCGATCTACAGCTCTACCGATCTACAGATCGAGCGATTTACAGATCCAGCGATCTAACGATCCCGCGATCTACAGATCCAGCGATCTACAGATCTACAGATCCAACGATCAAACAATCCAGCGATCTATAGATCCAACGATCTGCAGCTCCAGCGATCTAGCGATCGAGCGATCTACAAATCAAGCGATCTATAGTTCTAGCAATCTACATATCAAGCAATCTACCGATCGAGCAATCTACCGATCCAGCTATCTAAAATTCAAGCGATCTATAGATCCAGCGATCTACCGATCCAGCGATCTACCGATCCAGCGATCTACAGATCAAGCGATCTAACGATCCAGCGATCTATAGATCCAGCGATCTACCGATCCAGCGATCTACTGATCCAGCGATTTACAGTTCCATCGATGTAACGATCCAGCGATCTAACGATCCAGCGATCTAAAGATCCTGGGATCTGTAGATCCAGCGATCTATAGCTCCAGCGATCTACCGATCAAGCGATCTACAGATCCAGCGATCTACCGATCCAGCGATCTACAGATCCATCGATCTAACGATCCAGCGATCTACAGAACCAGAGATCTATCGATCCAGCGATCTATAGATTAAACGATCTACAGCTCAAGCGATCTACCGATCCAGCGATCTAGAGATCTACAGATCCAGCGATCTGACAATCCAGCGATCTATAGATCCAGCGATCTACAGCTTCAGCGATCTACTGATCTAGCGATCTACTGATCCAGCGATCTACAGATCCAGCGATCTATAGATCCAGCGATCTATAGATCTAGCGATCTACAGATCCAGCGATCTACAAATCCAGCGATCTTACGACCCAGCGATCTATACATCCAGCGATCTATAGCTCCAGCGATCTACCGATCCAGCGATCTAACGATCAAGCGATCTGTAGATCCAGCGATCTACCGATCCAGCGATCTACCGATCGAGCGATTTAACGATCCAGCGATCTACAGATCCAGCGATCTACCGATCCAGCGATCTACCGATCCAGCGATCTAACGATCCAGCGATCTACAGCTCTACCGATCTACAGATCGAGCGATTTACAGATCCAGCGATCTAACGATCCCGCGATCTACAGATCCAGCGATCTACAGATCTACAGATCCAACGATCAAACAATCCAGCGATCTATAGATCCAACGATCTGCAGCTCCAGCGATCTAGCGATCGAGCGATCTACAAATCAAGCGATCTATAGTTCTAGCAATCTACATATCAAGCAATCTACCGATCGAGCAATCTACCGATCCAGCTATCTAAAATTCAAGCGATCTATAGATCCCGCGATCTACCGATCCAGCAATCTACCGATCCAGCGATCTATAGATCTAGCGATGTACACATCCAGCAATCTACCGATCCATCTATCTAGAGATCCAGCGATCTATAGATCCAGCAAACTACCGATCTACAGATCCAGCGATCTAGAAATCCAGCGATCTACCGATCCAGCGATATTACGATCCAGCGATCTACAGATCCAGCGATCTACAGATCCAGCGATCTACCGATCCAGCGATCTACAGATCCAGCGATCTACCGATCCAGCGATCTACCGATCCAGCGATCTACTGATCCAGCGATTTACAGTTCCATCGATGTAACGATCCAGCGATCTACCGATCCAGCGATCTAGAGATCCTGGGATCTGTAGATCCAGCGATCTACAGCTCCAGCGATCTACCGATCCAGCGATCTACAGATCCAGCGATCTACCGATCCAGCGATCTACAGATCCATCGATCTAACGATCCAGCGATCTACAGAACCAGAGATCTATCGATCCAGCGATCTATAGATTAAACGATCTACAGCTCAAGCGATCTACCGATCCAGCGATCTAGAGATCTACAGATCCAGCGATCTGACAATCCAGCGATCTATAGATCCAGCGATCTACAGCTTCAGCGATCTACTGATCTAGCGATCTACTGATCCAGCGATCTACAGATCCAGCGATCTATAGATCCAGCGATCTATAGATCTAGCGATCTACAGATCCAGCGATCTACAAATCCAGCGATCTTACGACCCAGCGATCTATACATCCAGCGATCTACAGCTCCAGCGAACTACCGATCCAGCGATCTAACGATCAAGCGATCTGTAGATCCAGCGATCTACCGATCCAGCGATCTACCGATCGAGCGATCTATAGATCGAGCGATTTAACGATCCAGCGATCTACAGATGCAGCGATCTACCGATCCAGCGATCTACCGATCCAGCGATCTAACGATCCAGCGATCTACAGCTCTACCGATCTACAGATCCAGCGATTTACAGATCCAGCGATCTAACGATCCAGCGATCTACAGATCCAGCGATCTACAGATCTACAGATCCAATGATCAAACAATCCTGCGATCTATAGATCCAACGATCTGCAGCTCCAGCGATCTAGCGATCGAGCGATCTACAAATCCAGCGATCTATAGTTCTAGCAATCTACATATCAAGCAATCTACCGATCGAGCAATCTACCGATCCAGCTATCTACAATTCAAGCGATCTATAGATCCCGCGATCTACCGATCCAGCAATCTACCGTTCCAGCGATCTATAGATCTAGCGATGTACACATCCAGCAATCTACCGATCCATCTATCTAGAGATCCAGCGATCTACCGATCTACAGATCCAGCGATCTAGAAATCCAGCGATCTACCGATCCAGCGATATTACGATCCAGCAATCTACAGATCCAGCGATCTACAGATCCAGCGATCTACCGATCCAGCGATCTACCGATCCAGCGATCTACCGATCCAGCGATCTACCGATCCAGCGATCAACAGATCCAGCGGTCTACTGATCCAGCGATCTACAGATCCAGCGATGTAACGATCCAGCGATCTACAGATTCAGCGATTTACAGATCCAGCGATCTATACATCCAGCGATCTACCGATCCAGCGATCTACGAATCCAGCAATCTATAGATCCAGCGATCTATAGATCTACCGATCTACATATCCACCAATCTACCGATCCAGCGATCTACAGATCCAGCGATCTACAGACCCAGCGATCTAGCAATCCAGCGATCTACAGATCCAGCGATCTACCGATCCAGCGATCTACCGATCCAGCGAGCAACAGATCCAGCGATCTACTGATCCAGCGATCTACAGACTCAGCGATGTAACGATCCAGCGATCTACAGATCCAGCGATTTACAGATCCAGCGATCTATACGTCCAGCGATCTACCGATCCAGCGATCTACTGATCCAGCGATCTAGAGATCCAGCGATCTAACGATCCAGCGATCTACAGATCTAGATATCTATCGATCCAGCGATCTATAGATCCAACGATCTACAGCTCAAGCGATCTACCGATTCAGCGATCTAGAGATCTACAGATCCAGCGATCTGACAATCCAGCGATCTATAGATCCAGCGATCTACAGCTTCAGCGATCCACCGATCTTGCGATCTACTGATCCAGCGATCTACAGATTCAGCGATCTATAGATCCAGCGATCTATAGATCTAGCATTCTACAGATCCAGCAATCTACCGATCCAGCTATCTACAGATCCAGTGATCTATAGATCCAGCAATCTATAGATTCAGCGATGTACAGATCCAGCGATCTACCGATCCAGCGATCTATACGTCCAGCGATCTACAGATCCGGCGATCTACCGATCCAGCGATCTACAGATCCAGAGATCTATCGATCCAGCGATCTATACGTCCAGCGATCTACAGATCCGCCGATCTACCGATCCAGCGATCTACAGATCCAGAGATCTATCTATCCAGCGATCTATAGATCTTGCAATCTACAGCTCCAGCGATCTACAGATCTCCAGATCCAGCGATCTAACAATCCAGCGATTTAACAATCCAGCGATCTATAGATCCAGCGATCTACAGCTCCAGCGATCTACCGATCCAGGGATCAACCGATCCAGCGATCTACAGATCCAGCGATCCATAGATGTAGCGATCTATAAGTCCAGCGATCTACAGATCCAGCGATCTACCGATCCAGCGATCTACAGATCAAGCGATCTAACGATGCAGCGATCTATAGATCCAGCGATCTACCGATCCAGCGATCTAAAGATCCAGGGATCTATAGATCCAGCGATCTACAGCTCCAGCGATGTACCGATCCAGAGATCTATCGATCCAGCGATCTATAGATCCAGTGATCTACAGCTCAAGCGATCTACCGATTCAGCGATCTAGAGATCTACAGATCCAGCGATCTGACAATCCAGCGATCTATAGATCCAGCGATCTACAGCTTCAGCGATCTACCGATCTTGCGATCTACTGATCCAGCGATCTACAGATTCAGCGATCTATAGATCCAGCGATCTATAGATCCAGCGATCTATAGATCTAGCATTCTACAGATCCAGCAATCTACCCATCCAGCTATCTACAGATCCAGCGATCTATAGATCCAGCAATCTATAGATTCAGCGATGTACAGATCCAGCGATCTACCGATCCAGCGATCTATACGTCCAGCGATCTGCAGATCCGGCGATCTACCGATCCAGCGATCTACAGATCCAGAGATCAATCGATCCAGCGATCTATAGATCATGCAATCTACAGCTCCAGCGATCTACCGATCTAGCGATCTACAGATCTCCAGATCCAGCGACCTAACAATCCAGCGATCTATAGATCCAGCGATCTACAGCTCCAGCGATCTACTAATCCAGCGATCTATAGATCCAGCGATCTATAGATCCAGCGATCTATAGATGCAACGATCTATAGATCTAGGGATCTACAGATTTAGCAATCTACCGCTCCAGCGATCTATACATCCAGCGATCTATAGATTTAGCGATCTACAGATCCAGCGATCTACAAATCCAACGATCTACCGATCCAGCGTCCCTACCACCCTGCGATCTATAGATCCACCGATCTACAGCTCCAGCGATCTACCGATCCAGCGATCTAACGATCAAGCGATCTATACATCCAGCGATCTACAGCTCCAGCGATCTACCGATCCAGCGATGTACAGATCCAGCGATCTACCGATCCATCGATTTAACGATCCAGCGATCTACAGATCTAGCGATCTACCGATCCAGCGATCTTCCGATCCAGCGATCTAACGATCCAGCGATCTACAGCTCTAGCGATCTACAGCTCCAGCGATCTACCGATCCAGCGATCTACCGATGCAGCGATCTACAGATTCTACGATCTATAGATCCAGCGAGCTATACATCCAGCGATCTACTGGTCCGCCGATCTACCGATCCAGCGATCTGCCGATCCACTGATCTACAGATCAAGCGATCTGCCGAACCAGTGATCTACAGATCAAGCGATCTACCGATCCAGCGATCTACTGATCCAGCGATCTACAGATCCAGCTATCTACGGATCCAGCGATCTATAGATCCAGCGATCTACCGATCTACAGATCCAGCGATCTACAAATCCAGCGATCTACTGATCCAGCGATCTTACGATCCAGCGATTTACAGCTCCAGCGATCTACCGATCCAGCGATCAACAGATCCAGCGATCTACTGATCCACCGATCTACAGATCCAGCGATCTACCGATAAATTGATCAACAGATCCAGCGATCTACTGATCCAGCAATTTACAGATCCAGCGATGTAACGATCCAGCGATCTAAAAATCCAGCGATCTATAGATCCAGCGATCTACATCTCCAGTGATCTACCGATCCAGCGATCTACAGATCAAGCGATCTACCGATCCAGCGATCTACGAATACAGCGACCTATAGATCCAACGATCTATAGATCTAGCGATCTACAGATCCAGGAATCTACCGATCCAGCTATCTACAGATCTAGCTATTTATAGATCGAGCGAACTACCGATCTACAGATCCAGCGATCTACAAATCCAGCGATGTACCGATCCAGCGCTCTTACGATCCAGCGATCTACAGCTCCAGCGATCTAACGATCCAACGATCTATAGATCCAGCGATCTACAGCTCCAGTGATCTACTGATCCAGCGATCTAGAGATCCAGCGAGGTAACGATCCAGCGATCTTCCGATCCATCGATCTAAAGATCCAGCGATCTATAGATCCAGTGATATACATCTCCAGCGATCTACCGATCCAGAGATCTACAGATCCAGTGATCTACCGATCCAGCGATCTACAAATCCAGCAATCTAACGATCCAGCGATCTACAGATCCAAAGATCTATCGATCCAGCGATCTATAGATCATGCAATGTACAGCTCCAGCGATCTACCGATCCAGCGATCTACAGATCTACAGATCCAGCGATCTAACAATACAGCGATCTATAGATCCAGCGATCTACCGATCCATCGATCTACCGATCCAGCCATCTACAGATCCATCGATCTATAAATCCAGCGATCTATAGATCTAGCAATCTACCGATCCAGCAATCTACCGATCCAGCGATCTACAGATCCAGCGATCTAACGATCCAGCGATCTACAGATCCAGAGATCTATCGATCCAGCGATCTATAGATCCAGCGATCTACAGCTCAAGCGATCTACCGATCCAGCGATCTTACGATTAAGCGATCTATACATCCAGCGATCTACAGCTCCAGCGATCTCCCGATCCAGCGATGTACAGATCCAGCGATCTACCGATCCAGCGATTTAACGATCCAGCGATCTACATATCTAGCGATCTACCGATCCAGCGATCTTCCAATCCAGCGATCTAACGATCCAGCGATCTACAGCTCTAGCGATCTACAGCTCCAGCGATGTACCGATCCAGCGATCTACCGATGCAGCATTCTACAGATCCAGCAATGTACCTTTCCAGCTATCTACAGATCCAGCGATCTATAGATCCAGCAATCTATATATTCACCGATCTACAGCTCCAGCGATCTACCGATCCAGCGATCTACAGATCCAGGGATCTACCGATCCAGCGATTTAACGATCCAGCGATCTACAGATCTAGCGATCTACCGATCCAGCGATCTTCCGATCCAGCGATCTAACGATCCAGCGATCTACAGCTCTAGCGATCAACAGATCCAGCGATCTACTGATCCAGCGATCTAGAGATACAGC
This sequence comes from Porites lutea, assembly GCF_958299795.1. Taxonomy (NCBI): domain Eukaryota; kingdom Metazoa; phylum Cnidaria; class Anthozoa; order Scleractinia; family Poritidae; genus Porites; species Porites lutea. The sequence continues at coordinate 27,964,649 of NC_133201.1, read as the reverse complement.
GATGTAACGATCCAGCGATCTATAGATCCAGCGATCTACCGATCTACAGATCCAGCGATCTACAAATCCAGCGATCTACTGATCCAGCCATCTAGAGATCCAGCGATGTAACCATCCAGCGATCTACAGATCCAGCGATCTACCGATCCAGCGATCTACCGAACCAGCGATCTACCGATCCAGCGATCTATAGATCCAGCGATCTATAGCTCCAGCGATCTACCGATCCAGCGATCTACAAATCCAGCGATCTACCGATCCAGCGATCTATAGATCCAGCGATCTATAGATCCAGCGATCTACAGCTCCAGCGATCTACCGATTCAGCGATCAACAGATCCAGCGATCTATAGATCCAGCAATCTACCGATCCAGCGATCTTCCGAACCAGCGATCTACCGATCCAGCGATCTACAGAACCAGCGATCAACAGATCCAGTGATCTACTGATCCAGCGATCTAGAGATACAGCGATGTAACGATCCAGCGATCTATACATCCAGCGATCTACCGATCTACAGATCCAGCGATCTACAAATCCAGCGATCTACTGATCCAGCGATCTACCGATCCAGCGATCTTCCGAAGCAGCGATCTACCGAACCAGCGATCTACCGATCCAGCGATCTATAGATCCAGCGATCTATAGATCTAGCGATCTACAGATCCACCAATCTACCGATCCAGCGATCTACAGATCCAGCGATCTACCGATCCAGCGATCTACCGAACAAGCGATCTACCGATCCAGCGATCTATAAATCCAGCGATCTATAGATCTAGCGATCTACAGATCCAGCGATATATCGATCCAGCGATCTATAGATCCAGCGATCTATAGCTCCAGCGATCTACCGATCCAGCGATCTACAGATCCAGCGATCTAAGGATCCAGCAATCTATAGATCCATTGATCTACAGCTCCAGCGAACTACCGATTCAGCGATCTACAGATCCAGCGATCTATAGATCCAGCGATCTATAGATCAAGCGATCTACCGATCAAGCGATCTACCGAACCAGCGATCTACAGATTCAGCGATCTATAGATCCAGCGATCTATAGATCTAGCAATCTACAGATCCAGCAATCTACCGATCCAGCTATCTAAAGATCCAGCGATCTATAGATCCAGCGATCTATAGATCTAGCAATCTACAGATCCAGCAATCTACCGATCCAGCTATCTAAAGATCCAGCGATCTATAGATCCAGCGATCTACAACTCCTGCGATCTACCAATCCAGCGATCTTACGATCCAGCGATCTACAGCTCCAGCGATCTAACGATCCAACGATCTATTGATCCAGCGATCTACAGCTCCAGCGATCTACCGATCCAGCGATCAACAGATCCAGCGATCTACTGATCCACCGATCTACGGATCCAGCGATCTACCGATCCATTGATTAGCAGATCCAGCGATCTACTGATCCAGCGATTTACAGATCCAGCGATGTAACGATCCAGCGATCTACCGATCCAGCAATCTAAAGATCCAGCGATCTATAGATCCAGCGATCTACAGCTGCAGCGATCTACCGATCCAGCGATCTACAGATCCATAGATCTATCGATCCAGCAATCTATAGATCGAGCGATCTACAACTCAAGCGATCTACCGATCCAGCGATCTACAGATCTACAGATCCAGCGATCTGACAATCCAGCGATCTACAGCTTCAGCGATCCACCGATCTACCCATCTACCGATCCAGCGATCTACAGAGCCAGCGATGTAACAATCCAGCGATCTACAGATCCAGCGATTTACAGATACAGCGATCTATACATCCAGCGATCTACCGATCCAGCGATCTACGAATGCACCAATCTACCGATCCAGCTATCTACGGATCCAGCTATCTATAGATAAAACGATCTACCGATCTACAGATCCAGCGATCTACAAATCCAGCGATCTACTGATCCAGGGATCTTACGATCCAGCGATCTACAGCTCTAGCGATCTAACGATCCAACGATCCATAGATCCAGCGATCTACAGCTCCAGCGATCTACCGATCCAGCGATCAACAGATCCAGCGATCTACTGATCTACCGATCTACAGATCCAGCGATCTACCGATAAATTGATCAACAGATCCAGCGAACTACTGATCCAGCAATTTACAGATCCAGCGATGTAACGATCCAGCGATCTAAAAATCCAGCGATCTATAGATCCAGCGATCTACATCTCCAGTGATCTACCGATCCAGCGATCTACAGATCAAGCGATCTACCGATCCAGCGATCTACGAATCCAGCGACCTATAGATCCAACGATCTATAGATCTAGCGATCTACAGATCCAGGAATCTACCGATCCAGCTATCTACAGATCTAGCGATTTATAGATCGAGCGAACTACCGATCTACAGATCCAGCGATCTACAAATCCAGCGATGTACCGATCCAGCGCTCTTACGATCCAGCGATCTACAGCTCCAGCGATCTAACGATCCAACGATCTATAGATCCAGCGATCTACAGCTCCAGCGATCTACTGATCCAGCGATCTAGAGATCCAGCGATGTAACGATCCAGCGATCTTCCAATCCATCGATCTAAAGATCCAGCGATCTATAGATCCAGTGATATACAGCTCCAGCGATCTACCGATCCAGAGATCTACAGATCCAGCGATCTACCGATCCAGCGATCTACAGATCCAGCAATCTAACGATCCAGCGATCTACAGATCCAAAGATCTATCGATCCAGCGATCTATAGATCATGCAATGTACAGCTCCAGCGATCTACCGATCCAGCGATCTACAGATCTACAGATCCAGCGATCTAACAATACAGCGATCTATAGATCCAGCGATCTACAGCTCCAGCGATCTACCGATCCATCGATCTACCGATCCAGCCATCTACAGATCCATCGATCTATAAATCCAGCGATCTATAGATCTAGCAATCTACAGATCCAGCAATCTACCGATCCAGCGATCTACAGATCCAGCGATCTATAGATCCAGCGATCTACAGCTCCAGCGATCTACCGATCCAGCGATCTACAGATCCATGGATCTATAAATCCAGCGATCTATAGATCTAGCAATCTACAGATCCAGCAATCTACCGATCCAGCTATCTACAGATCCAGCGATCTATACATCCAGCGATCTACAGATCCGGCGATCTACCGATCCAGCAATCTACCGATCCAGCGATCTACAGATCCAGCGATCTATAGATCCAGCGATCTACAGCTCCAGTAATCTACCGATCCAGCGATCTACAGATCCAGCAATCTACCGATCCAGCTATCTACAGATCTAGCGATTTATAGATCGAGCGATCTACCGATCTACAGATCCAGCGATGTACCGATCCAGCGCTCTTACGATCCAGCGATCTAAAGCTCCAGCGATCTAACGATCCAACAATCTATAGATCCAGCGATCTACAGCTCCAGCGAGCTACCAATCCAGCGATCAACAGATCCAGCGATCTACTGATCCACCGATCTACAGATCCAGCGATCTACCGATAAATTAATCAACAGATCCAGCGATCTTCTGATCCAGCAATTTACAGATCCAGCGATCTACAGATCAAGCGATCTACCGATCCAGCGATCTACTGATCCAGCGATCTAGAGATCCAGCGATGTAACGATCCAGCGATCTACAGATCCAGCGATCTACCGATCCAGCGATCTACAGATCCAGCGATCTACCGATCCAGCGATCTACAGATCTACAGATCCAGCGATCTAACAATCCAGCGATCTATAGATCCAGCGAACTACAGCTCCAGCGATCTACCGATCTAGCGATCTACCGATCCAGCGATCTACAGATCTACAGGTCCAGCGATCTAACAATCCAGCGATCTACCAATAAAGCGATCTACAGATCCAGCGATCTATAGATCCAGCGATCTATAGATCTAGCAATCTATAGATTCAGCAATCTACCGATCCAGCTATCTACAGATTCAGCGATCTATACATCCAGCGATCTACATATCCGGCGATCTACCGATCCAGCGATCTACCCATCCAGCGATGTACAGATCCAGCGATCTACAGCTCCAGCGATCTACCGATCCAGCGATGTACAGATCCAGCGATCTACCGATCCAGCGATTTAACGATCCAGCGATCTACAGATCTAGCGATCTACCGATCCAGCGATCTTCCGATCCAGCAATCTAACGGTCCAGCGATCTACAGCTCTAGCGATCTACAGCTCCAGCGATCTACCGATCCAGCGATCTATAGATCCAGCGATCTACCGATCCAGCGATCTACAGATCCAGCGATCTACAGATCAAGCGATCTAACGATCCAGCGATCTATAGATCCAGCGATCTACCGATCCAGCGATCTACTGATCCAGCGATTTACAGTTCCATCGATGTAACGATCCAGCGATCTACCGATCCAGCGATCTAAAGATCCTGGGATCTGTAGATCCAGCGATCTATAGCTCCAGCGATCTACCGATCAAGCGATCTACAGATCCAGCGATCTACCGATCCAGCGATCTACAGATCCATCGATCTAACGATCCAGCGATCTACAGAACCAGAGATCTATCGATCCAGCGATCTATAGATTAAACGATCTACAGCTCAAGCGATCTACCGATCCAGCGATCTAGAGATCTACAGATCCAGCGATCTGACAATCCAGCGATCTATAGATCCAGCGATCTACAGCTTCAGCGATCTACTGATCTAGCGATCTACTGATCCAGCGATCTACAGATCCAGCGATCTATAGATCCAGCGATCTATAGATCTAGCGATCTACAGATCCAGCGATCTACAAATCCAGCGATCTTACGACCCAGCGATCTATACATCCAGCGATCTATAGCTCCAGCGATCTACCGATCCAGCGATCTAACGATCAAGCGATCTGTAGATCCAGCGATCTACCGATCCAGCGATCTACCGATCGAGCGATTTAACGATCCAGCGATCTACAGATCCAGCGATCTACCGATCCAGCGATCTACCGATCCAGCGATCTAACGATCCAGCGATCTACAGCTCTACCGATCTACAGATCGAGCGATTTACAGATCCAGCGATCTAACGATCCCGCGATCTACAGATCCAGCGATCTACAGATCTACAGATCCAACGATCAAACAATCCAGCGATCTATAGATCCAACGATCTGCAGCTCCAGCGATCTAGCGATCGAGCGATCTACAAATCCAGCGATCTATAGTTCTAGCAATCTACATATCAAGCAATCTACCGATCGAGCAATCTACCGATCCAGCTATCTACAATTCAAGCGATCTATAGATCCCGCGATCTACCGATCCAGCAATCTACCGATCCAGCGATCTATAGATCTAGCGATGTACACATCCAGCAATCTACCGATCCATCTATCTAGAGATCCAGCGATCTATAGATCCAGCGAACTACCGATCTACAGATCCAGCGATCTAGAAATCCAGCGATCTACCGATCCAGCGATATTACGATCCAGCGATCTACAGATCCAGCGATCTACAGATCCAGCGATCTACCGATCCAGCGATCTACAGATCCAGCGATCTACCGATCCAGCGATCTACCGATCCAGCGATCTACTGATCCAGCGATTTACAGTTCCATCGATGTAACGATCCAGCGATCTACCGATCCAGCGATCTAGAGATCCTGGGATCTGTAGATCCAGCGATCTACAGCTCCAGCGATCTACCGATCCAGCGATCTACAGATCCAGCGATCTACCGATCCAGCGATCTACAGATCCATCGATCTAACGATCCAGCGATCTACAGAACCAGAGATCTATCGATCCAGCGATCTATAGATTAAACGATCTACAGCTCAAGCGATCTACCGATCCAGCGATCTAGAGATCTACAGATCCAGCGATCTGACAATCCAGCGATCTATAGATCCAGCGATCTACAGCTTCAGCGATCTACTGATCTAGCGATCTACTGATCCAGCGATCTACAGATCCAGCGATCTATAGATCCAGCGATCTATAGATCTAGCGATCTACAGATCCAGCGATCTACAAATCCAGCGATCTTACGACCCAGCGATCTATACATCCAGCGATCTACAGCTCCAGCGAACTACCGATCCAGCGATCTAACGATCAAGCGATCTGTAGATCCAGCGATCTACCGATCCAGCGATCTACCGATCGAGCGATCTATAGATCGAGCGATTTAACGATCCAGCGATCTACAGATGCAGCGATCTACCGATCCAGCGATCTACCGATCCAGCGATCTAACGATCCAGCGATCTACAGCTCTACCGATCTACAGATCCAGCGATTTACAGATCCAGCGATCTAACGATCCAGCGATCTACAGATCCAGCGATCTACAGATCTACAGATCCAATGATCAAACAATCCTGCGATCTATAGATCCAACGATCTGCAGCTCCAGCGATCTAGCGATCGAGCGATCTACAAATCCAGCGATCTATAGTTCTAGCAATCTACATATCAAGCAATCTACCGATCGAGCAATCTACCGATCCAGCTATCTACAATTCAAGCGATCTATAGATCCCGCGATCTACCGATCCAGCAATCTACCGTTCCAGCGATCTATAGATCTAGCGATGTACACATCCAGCAATCTACCGATCCATCTATCTAGAGATCCAGCGATCTACCGATCTACAGATCCAGCGATCTAGAAATCCAGCGATCTACCGATCCAGCGATATTACGATCCAGCAATCTACAGATCCAGCGATCTACAGATCCAGCGATCTACCGATCCAGCGATCTACCGATCCAGCGATCTACCGATCCAGCGATCTACCGATCCAGCGATCAACAGATCCAGCGGTCTACTGATCCAGCGATCTACAGATCCAGCGATGTAACGATCCAGCGATCTACAGATTCAGCGATTTACAGATCCAGCGATCTATACATCCAGCGATCTACCGATCCAGCGATCTACGAATCCAGCAATCTATAGATCCAGCGATCTATAGATCTACCGATCTACATATCCACCAATCTACCGATCCAGCGATCTACAGATCCAGCGATCTACAGACCCAGCGATCTAGCAATCCAGCGATCTACAGATCCAGCGATCTACCGATCCAGCGATCTACCGATCCAGCGAGCAACAGATCCAGCGATCTACTGATCCAGCGATCTACAGACCCAGCGATGTAACGATCCAGCGATCTACAGATCCAGCGATTTACAGATCCAGCGATCTATACGTCCAGCGATCTACCGATCCAGCGATCTACTGATCCAGCGATCTAGAGATCCAGCGATCTAACGATCCAGCGATCTACAGATCTAGATATCTATCGATCCAGCGATCTATAGATCCAACGATCTACAGCTCCAGCGATCTACCGATCCAGCGATCTAACGATCAAGCGATCTGTAGATCCAGCGATTTACAGCTCCAGCGATCTACCGATCCAGCGATCTACCGATCGAGCGATCTACAGATCGAGCGATTTAACGATCCAGCGATCTACAGATCCACCGATCTTCCGATCCAGCGATCTACCGATCCAGCGATCTAACGATCCAGCGATCTAACGATCCAGCGATCTACAGCTCTAGCGATCTACAGATCCAGCGATCTACAGATCCAGCGATCTACAAATCTACGGATCCAACGATCAAACAATCCAGCGATCTATAGATCCAACGATCTGCAGCTCCAGCGATCTACCGATCGAGCGATCTACAAATCCAGCGATCTATAGATCCAGCGATCTATAGATCTGGCAATCTACATATCAAGCAATATACCGATCCAGCAATCTACCGATCGAGCTATCCACAGATCAAGCGATCTATAGATCGAGCTATCTATAGATCCAGCGATCTACCGATCCAGCAATCTACCGATCCATCTATCTAGAGATCCAGCGATCTATAGATCCAGCGCTCTACCGATCTACAGATCCAGCGATCTAGAAATCCAGCGATCTACAGATCCAGCGATCTACAGATCCAGCGATCTACCGATCGAGCGATCTACAGATCCAGCGATCTACTGATCCAGCGATCTACAGACCCAGCGATGTAACGATCCAGCGACCTACAGATCCAGCGATTTAAAGATCCAGCGATCTATACGTCCAGCGATCTACCGATCCAGCGATCTACTGATCCAGCGATCTAGAGATCCAGCGATCTAACGATCCAGCGATCTACAGATCTAGGTACCTATCGATCCAGCGATCTATAGATCCAACGATCTACAGCTCAAGCGATCTACCGATCCAGCGATCTAGAGATCTACAGATCCAGCGATCTGACCATCCAGCGATCTATAGATCCAGCGATCTACCGATCCAGCAATCTACCGATCCATCTATCTAGAGATCCAGCGATCTATAGATCCAGCGATCTACCGATCTACAGATCCAGCGATCTAGAAATCCAGCGATCTACCGATCCAGCGATATTACGATCCAGCGATCTACAGATCCAGCGATCTACAGATCCAGCGATCTACAGATCCAGCGATCTACAGATCCAGCGATCTACCGATCCAGCGATCTACCGATCCAGCGATCAACAGATTCAGCGATTTATACATCCAGCGATCTACCGATCCAGCGATCTACGAATCCAGCAATCTATAGATCCAGCGATCTATAGATCTACCGATCTAGAGATCCACCAATCTACCGATCCAGCTAGCTACAGATCCAGCGATATATAGATCCAGCGATCTACCGATCTACAGATCCAGCGATCTACAAATACACCGATCTACTGATCCAGCGATCTTACGATCCAGCGATCTACAGCTCTAGCGATCTAACGATCCAACGATCCATAGATCCAGCGATCTACAGCTCCAGCGATCTACCGATCCAGCGATCAAAAGATCCAGCGATCTACTGATCCACCGATCTACAGATCCAGCGATATACCGATAAATTGATAAACAGATCCAGCGATCTACTGATCCAGCAATTTACAGATCCAGCGATCTACAGATCAAGGGATATACCGATCCAGTGATCTACGAATCCAGCGATCTATACATCCAGCGATCTATAGATCTAGGGATCTACAGATCCGGCAATCTACCGATCCAGCGATCTATACATCCAGCGATCTATAGATCTAGCGATCTACAGATCCAGCGATCTACAAATCCAGCGATCTACCGATCCAGCAACCCTACGACCCCGCGATCTATAGATCCACCGATCTACAGCTCCAGCGATCTACCGATCGAGCGATCTAACGATCAAGCGATCTATACATCCAGCGATCTACAGCTCCAGGGATCTACCGATCCAGCGATGTACAGATCCAGCGATCTACCGATCCAGCGATATAACGATCCAGCGATCTACAGATCTAGCGATCTACCGATCAAACGATCTTCCGATCCAGTGATCTAACGATCCAGCGATCTACAGCTCTAGCGATCTACAGCTCCAGCGATCTACCGATCCAGCGATCTACAGATCCAGCAATCTACCGATCCAGCTATCTACAGATCTAGCGATTTATAGATCGAGCGATCTACCGATCTACAGATCCAGCGATCTACAAATCCAGCGATCTACCGATCCAGCGCTCTTACGATCCAGCGATCTAAAGCTCCAGCGATCTAACGATCCAACAATCTATAGATCCAGCGATCTACAGCTCCAGCGAGCTACCAATCCAGCGATCAACAGATCCAGCGATCTACTGATCCACCGATCTACAGATCCAGCGATCTACCGATAAATTAATCAACAGATCCAGCGATCTTCTGATCCAGCAATTTACAGATCCAGCGATCTACAGATCAAGCGATCTACCGATCCAGCGATCTACTGATCCAGCGATCTAGAGATCCAGCGATGTAACGATCCAGCGATCTAAAGATCCAGCGATCTACCGATCCAGCGATCTACAGATCCAGCGATCTACCGATCCAGCGATCTACAGATCTACAGATCCAGCGATCTAACAATCCAGCGATCTATAGATCCAGCGAACTACAGCTCCAGCGATCTACCGATCTAGCGATCTACCGATCCAGCGATCTACAGATCTACAGGTCCAGCGATCTAACAATCCAGCGATCTACCAATAAAGCGATCTACAGATCCAGCGATCTATAGATCCAGCGATCTATAGATCTAGCAATCTATAGATCCAGCAATCTACCGATCCAGCTATCTAAAAATTCAGCGATCTATACATCCAGCGATCTACATATCCGGCGATCTACCGATCCAGCAATCTACCCATCCAGCGATGTACAGATCCAGCAATCTACAGCTCCAGCGATCTACCGATCCAGCGATGTACAGATCCAGCGATCTACCGATCCAGCGATTTAACGATCCAGCGATCTACAGATCTAGCGATCTACCGATCAAGCGATCTTCCGATCCAGCAATCTAACGGTCCAGCGATCTACAGCTCTAGCGATCTACAGCTCCAGCGATCTACCGATCCAGCGATCTATAGATCCAGCGATCTACCGATCCAGCGATCTACCGATCCAGCGATCTACAGATCAAGCGATCTAACGATCCAGCGATCTATAGATCCAGCGATCTACCGATCCAGCGATCTACTGATCCAGCGATTTACAGTTCCATCGATGTAACGATCCAGCGATCTACCGATCCAGCGATCTAAAGATCCTGGGATCTGTAGATCCAGCGATCTACAGCTCCAGCCATCTACCGGTCCAGCGATCTACAGATCCAGCGATCTACCGATCCAGCGATCTACAGATCCATCGATCTAACGATCCAGCGATCTACAGAACCAGAGATCTATCGATCCAGCGATCTATAGATTAAACGATCTACAGCTCAAGCGATCTACCGATCCAGCGATCTAGAGATTTACAGATCCAGCGATCTGACAATCCAGCGATC